>NW_028261385.1:90205179-90380179 GCF_051295495.1 Thamnophis sirtalis
TATATCCCCCCTCCCCCCCAACACCCCACCTCCCTTCCCCCCCCCCCGACTTCCCAGAGCCCGTACACGGTATAGATTTTTGACAAACACAGTCTAAAATATATTAAGACAAAAGAGATAAAAAAAGAAGTTAATAACATCTCTACATTGAACTCAGCTTCTTCCTGTTGCACTAACTTTGAACAGTTTAGATTATTCCTGATCTTAAGCATAGGCAATCTGGAATTTCTTAGTCCCGTATTTGTTTTGTGTATAGTCAATCCATTTTTTCCAGTCTCGTTTATATCTCTCATTTGAATGATCTTTAAGATATGCCGATATTTTAGCCATCTCAGCTAGGTTTGTAACTTTCAATGTCCATTCTTGAGTTGTAGGCAGGTCTTCCTTCTTCCAGTATTGTGCCACCAACAGTCTTGCTGCTGTTATTAGGTGCAGAACCAAGTTGGTCTCTACCACTGTAAAGTCAGTACATATACCTAGTAAAAATAACTGAGGAGTAAACTTTATCCTTCTTTTAAAGATATTTTGCATAATCCACCACATTTTTATCCAAAATGCCTTAACCTTTTGACAGGTCCACCATATAAGAAAATATGTAGCATCGAGAGAACCACACCTCCAACATTTAGGCTGTACATTCGGATACATAGAAGCCAGCTTTTTAGGATCTAAATGCCATCTATAGAACATCTTGTAAAAAATTTCTCTCAAATTTTGAGCTTGTGTAAATTTCACATTTCTTACCCATATTCTTTCCCATGTGTCCAACATTATTGGTTCTTCAATATTTTGAGCCCACTTTATCATACAATCTTTAACTAATTCTGTTTCCGAATCCATCTGTATTAGTACATTATATATCCTCTTTATGTGCATTAAGCTTTGATCTCTTATTTGTTTAAACAAATTATCCTCAACTTGGATAAAACCCCTTTTTTGGTCTATTTTCCACCTGGCCTGTAATTGCCCATACTGGAACCATGTTTGAACTACCTTCTCCTCTTTCAATACCTCTAAAGATTTTAATTGTAGTACCCCCCTTTCCAAAGTGAGAAGCTGTCTGTAGGTGGTTCTATCCTGTTTTTGTGTTATATTCATATTTTCAATTGCATGTCTGGGAATTGCCCATGGGTATCTTGTCATTTAGTTTATATTGGTATTTTTTCCAGACCCGACCCGCAGTATAGCATTTCTTAAAATATGACTTTTAAAATTCTTATCCAGTTTTTTGTTGAATAACAAGTAAGCATGCCAACCATATACCAGATCGTGTCCCTCGATATTCAGTATTCTATCGTTGGTTAATTGAGTCCATTCACTAATTGCAGATAGCGCCACTGCATCATAATATAGTTTTAGGTTAGGTAATTTCAAGCCTCCTCTCTCGCGTACATCTTGCATTATTTTCATCTTTACCCTCGGCTTCTTTCCTGCCCATATGAATTTGTTGATACCCTTCTGCCATTCTAAAAGATTTGCATCTTTTTAAAGTATAGGTAACATTTGAAAGAGAAATAAAAATTTTGGTAAGATGTTCATTTTCACTGCCACTATCCTACCCAGCAAAGATAAGTGCAATTTCTCCCATTTTTTCATCTCTATCTGTATACTATGCCAAAGTGGTTCATAATTGTGCTTATATAATTTCCTCAATGTTAACTCCAACTCTTTCCCTTTAATTTCCTCTTCCAATTCTGTTTGTTTTAGCCCTTGTTTATGTCTATGTATTTTGTTAAAATTCATCAGTACTCCTCTCATATACGCTTTGCTTGCATCCCATACAAATTCCATAGGTGTACCCTTATTCATATTCAAAACAAAGTATTCAGATAACAATTTTTTACAATCATTAATGTACTTTTCATATCTGAATAAGTTTTCATTCAGCCTCCAAGACCTTCTTGCCTGCACTGCCCTTCCCAATTCCATCCAAACTGGGTTATGATCCAAAAGGACCCTAGCCGCAATCTTTGTCTTCTTCACCCTAGAAAGTAAATCATTAGTGATTAGTATAAAATCAATCCTTGAAAGGGATTGATGTCTATCAGAAAAGAAGTTGAAATCATATTCCTCTGCGTTTCTTTCTCGCCAAATATCTCTCAATTCAAAGTCGTCCATCATGTCAAAAAAAGGTTTGGGTAGCTTAGCTCGGGTTTTAGTATTTGGGCGAGAGGTCTTCTTATCTCTTTTAGTATCGATCACACCGTTCCAGTCACCCAATAGTATGCAAGACCTATAGTCCCACTGTACTAATTTAGCATGAAGATTTCTATAGAATCCGTCTTGCTGTTGATTAGGAGCATAAATTCCCAAAAGTAATGTCTTTTTCCCTTCTAAGAGTAGATCTAGCGCAATATATCTTCCAAAGGGATCTGCTTCAATTAGTTCAGCTTTGATATCTTTTCTTAAGTATACAACTATACCATTTTTCTTTTCCGTAGCAGAGGTCACAAAATGTTGACCCAGTTTGGGGTTAAGCAAATATTTTTGATCAGTTGATTTGATATGAGTTTCTTGCAAACAAATTATATCATTCTTGAACTGTTTAAGATAGTGAAATATTTTCTTTCTCTTCTGTGGAGAATTCAGTCCATTGACATTCCATGTTAAAATCTTAGTTGTCATCTTTGGTTACCTGAAGCTTTTTTAGAGCCTCCTGCATGGCCTGTTTAACCTTTGGCCTAGCTCCTCCCATGGCTTCTGAGCTTGTTGCTGTAACTCCTTGATCGATGGCCGGTGATTGTTGAGGTTGTTGCCTTTTAGCTTGTTTTTCCATTCGTCTGGTAGTCATACGGCTAGGTCTTTGTTCCATAACACCTTGCCCTTCCGGGAAGGGAAGATGGTACATGTTGTCTGGTAGTTGTGTGGTTTGCTGTCTATCTTGTCCTTCTTGTGGTCTTTCTCCATATCCAGATGGTGCAGAGTGTCCCACCTTCAGAATATTGTGATAAAAATCACGAGCTTTCCATACGGAGTTGAGACGATATCTTTGCTTGTCAAATGTAATTATAATACCAAATGGTACATCCCATCTGTACTGTATCTGACGGTTTCTGAGTTCTTCCACTACAAAAGCATATTCTCTCCTGGCTCTTAACATTTGAGGTGGTATTTCTTTCAAAACAATCAAATCCTGGCCCCCAATTTGAAGCCTGGTGTTATAGGACTCTTGTAGTATCATGTTTCTGAACTCTCTTGTGGTGAAGTATATAACTACATCTCGGGGAAGTTGCTTCTGTTTCGCCGCCCAAGAATTAACGCGGTAAACTTTATCAATCTGCCAATCAAAGTTGCACCCTGGTTTTCCCACCAGACAATCAAAAGCCTCTGAAAAAATCTGTTTCAAGTTCTCCTGTTTATCCTCACGCAACCCTCTGACTCTTAATGCCAGCTCCATCTGCCTGTACTGTATCATAATAATTTGTTTTTCAGCGTTTTCAACTTTTTGTTGCACCACTTCAGTTTGGGATGTCATATTAGTATTAGCTTCATTAAGAACCTCTAGGTTATCTTCAATTCCCGAAACATGTTCTGTCAATACAGTTACAAGTCCCAGCATATCATCATTTATTTTGGCAATCCTAGTATCAAGTTTATTATATAAGTCCACCTTAAACTCTTTTATTTCCTGCTTTATCTCCTTTATCTCCTCTCTGAATTCTCTGAAGGTTTCCAAAAATAGTTCTTTCGTTAGCACATCTCCAGTAGGGGGCATAGAGGGTGGAGGCTGCAACTTTGTGCCAGGTATGGGGGATGTGCTTCTAGGAGGAGGTTTCAGCCCAGGATTTAATTTTGATGCCATTATAAGTCTTTTCTTCAAGCAATTAATCAAACTCTACTGGCCCGCTGTGCAGCTTATGAAAAAAAAAGGTATTAAATCACCCCTTTGTTAGCTCTTTAGGATTTTTCAAAAGGTTTCAGAGAAAAAAAACCTTGTAACGAAGCAGCTCGGCATATTCAGCGCCATTTTAGACTTCTCTATATCAGAAATATATATTAGCAAAGTTGATAAGAGGAAAGTCTTGTAAACTCTTCAGAGAAGTGAAACTAATTAAAAAGAAACTGCTGGCCGGCTGTTCCTCCCTTTGAACTTTTATCACTGTTCTTTGCAAAAAGATTAGGGAGGTGGCATTGTTATGAAGAATACACAATTGCCATTTTAAGAGCCTTTTCTTTTTAAAATAACCAAGTTCACGAAGGAAGCTCTTGTAAAAAATGAAGCTAGGATTTTTTTTAAAAAAGCAGATAAGGTTCTCAGATACGGACTCTGCTTGTATTAAAATCAAATAAATAGTTCAAATATTGTCCTAAGTGGCGGGATCTTACTTTGAGCTGTGAAGAAACAGCTAAGGATTTCCGGCACAGAGATGATGATTCAGCCTTGGCTGGCCCCCCCTTCTCTTCGCAGACAAAAAAGCTGCAAAGATCAAAGAAGAAGCACTTGCCAGCTGGATCTCTCTCCCCCCCTTCTTGCCTGAAGGGTGAGGTGTCTGTCAGATGTCTAGGCAGATAACACGACCAGAAACCCGGAGCAGCTCTATTAAGCTGCCACCATCAGCAAGGTCCCGCCCAGGAAGTCTCACTTTCTCTTTCTCTTTTTTTCTTATTCTTCCTTGTCTTTTTTCTTTTAGATTTATCTTTTATTGCTTAAAAAAATTCCTTAATAAACTTGACAATCAAGGAATAAAACAATAAGTAACATTTTTAAAAGAGTGGAAACCCCTTATGGACTTTTTGCTGAAAATTGCAAGCCAGAATGTTGTTTTGGAATGTACATTTTCCTCTGTTGATACTTGAAATCTCCCTTCACAATTTCCTCACAGTCCTAGATATTCTCTCTACAACTCCAAACTTCTTTTCATTTGAAGCTGGCAGCCAAATGATACTTCCTTCCTCAAAGGCCAGAAATTGTTACTAAGGCTAAGGAGGATTCATAATCTACAGACGCAATAACCCCCATCCTAAGGACTTTACACCTTTTCAGTATAGCTTATATGGTTTTAAAAGAGGATTAAGCTGCCTATCAAAAGTGATTAGCTGGGCTGCATCAGGGCTACTTAGTTTGTGTCCTGGCTGTGTAGGACCAAGGTGTGACATAGGATTCAGAAATAGATAGAAAGTTCTGCACGTCTTCTGAAGATCAGAACTGACAGGCTGCAAGCTTTGTCATAAACTCATTGAAGGATAATCCTCACTACATTACACATTACATCATAGCAAAGGAAAGGAACTCAAATGTCTTCAGGAAGCTATCACAGTCTTGATAAGGTCTGGCTCTGCTTCCCTAAGAGGGGCTACCATCTGCTAAGATTTACTTAGTATGACCACATAGTATGTAACTGTTTGGAGGATATGTTCCTGTGAAAGAAAGATGGGTCACAGGTTCAAATACCATGTTCTCAAATTACCCATTCTGCAATGTACTTCACAGTGTCATATCTAGTTGGTTTGCTTTGATTCTTATGAAATGATTGTTAAATTCTGTTCAGAAAAGCAGGGAATGGATCTCTCTGTCATGCGCACATAGACATATATGTAAAACTAAAACCACACATAAGACACATATATGCATAAAACTGATTTCCCATTTATCAATGGTCCCTCACTAATAAAACATCAGCACTATTCCTGAATCTGAGCACTTATAAAGAAATGACATTTGAAGGGTGAGAAGGGCAGTCAATCCCTACCTAGTTCAGACCAGGATTTAATACAGAGGATGAATGGCTATTTTAGGAAAGGATTATGATTCATTTGTTCTAAGTTTAATGGCATGCTATGATATTCTTCATTTTCAAACTCATTGCAACATTTTATATAAATGTGTAAAAGGCTAAGAAACTAGCCCTCATCAATTTGATTTACAGATTCATGGTATGATGAAATTATTTTGATACCTGAGCAGAAAAAAATATTCTGAAGCACTTCCCCTTTCCTTTGGCAAATGATGGATAAATAGATAAATAGATTGATTGATTTTCACACATAAACAACCAATGATTTGCTATCCCTTCATGATACTCCAAAATCCATCTATTTTGCTAGATCTAAGAACCTGCCAACATGTTACTTATTTAAATATTTTTTTTAATTTATGCTAAAATTCTTGTTCAACTATATGCTTTTAAATATCAAATGAATATGAATGCACAATTGTGTTATATTTAAAAAGTGTTCTGGTATATACTGATTAAAAAAACCAACCTCAATATGCTAATTCCCCTTTCTACTAAGCACATAATACATCTAATTGCAATACACCCTGTCCATCCTGCAAATCTGATTTTCTCTAAAGTTGCAATTTTTAAAAATCACTTAAGTAATTGTGTAAAGCCACAAATTTTACCAGAGTACGTCAGAGGCAAAAGGTGAAAAAAAAGAGGTTAAAATTCTAGTGAATTGTCAGTTGCCTGAGACAAATCCTAACAAGGAAAGTTTAGGGATAGATGCCTGTTTGCTCTGATTTGCAACTGAGGAGCTGCAAGTGCACCTCTCTCCAATTCTCAACCATTGATATGAAGGCTATTGCCTCTTGGACAACAGGAGAGTCTCCCAGTATGTAAAAAAAAAAAACCCATACTTCACACTTCTTTTGCCAATCCACAGTGACAGGAAAGGTCTGTGTGTTGTGGGGTGGATGGGGAAGGAAGTATGGAGAAGAAAGAGGAAAATGGCTCCCTTGGTGCCCCTTCTCGGAACCTACAGAGTAATCTGATCCATGTGATCCAGTGGTGGGATTCAAATTTTTTTACTACTCTGTGGGCGTGGCTTGGTGGGCATGACATGGCTTGGTGGGCGTGGCTTGGTGGGCGTGGCAGGGAGAGGATACGGTAAAATCTCAATTCCCTCCCCACACCAGGGGAAGAATACTGTAAAATCTGAATTTCCTCCCCACTCCAGGGGAAGGATACTGTAAAATCTCCATTCCCTCCCCACTCCAGGGGAAGAATACTGTAAAATCTGAATTTCCTCCCCACTCCAGGGGAAGGATACTGCAAAATCCGCATTCCCTCCCAATCAGCTGGGACTCAGGAGTCAGAGAATAGATGGGGCAAAGGCCAGTCAGAGATGGTATTTACCGGTTCTCCAAACTACTCAAAATTTCACTACCGGTTCTCCAGAACTGGTCAGAAGCTGTTAAATGCCACCTCTGATGTGATCAGAAAAAAGACTCAAAAATTGAAAAAAAAAGATGTTGTAGAGTCATCAGGATTGAGATGGGGAACCGGAGGCCTTTCAAATATTATGGAACTATTCGTGCCACCATCATCGTTAGCACAGATGGCAGAAGCTCCAATAACTCTTGGAGAGCCACAAGATTCTCACCCCTGCATTTGACTGCTGGGTTAGAAAAGGGGACGCCTAGGTATCTGATCAGCTTTATATCTCTTCTGCATATTCTTGTGCCAGAAACACACTTGACCTTCTACTTTTATTGTCTGGACACCATCGTAGTAGGGTGAATGACTGATATTGTCAGGTTTGGAAGTCATATTTTACAGTGGGCCTCAAGCCTGCCACATATTCTACTGTGGGAAACTGGGAAGGGAGACTGTATGGAGCATTGGGAGCTTTGTAGTCAAAAAACATTCCTTCTTAGAGAGTCAAGGTCATCTTACCCTGGCACCTGGAGGGGTATGACTGGGAGGAATCTTCTTTTGGGACAGTGCCTGATTGGGCCATGTGATGGACATGTGGGTTCTGGGCAGGAACTTGAACTTTCTTTTGGGTGGGGAAAACCTGGAAACTTTCAGATTTGGGTTTTCCCAGAAGTGCCAACATGGCTCTTTTAATAAATTGGAGCTTTGAGGGAAAAAACAAAAGAAAAAAGACTCACTCACTAATAGAAGTAGGAAGAGTAAAGCAGGAGTGATTCTTTCTTTCTTTCCACTTGCCAGCAGGGTGGGATGGAAACAAAAACCAAGATAGCCACATCCAGTTTTAAACAGACCATCATGTCTATAAAAACTCTGCCAGCACTTTTTGCAGAGGCTGCATACAGACTGTAATCCAGAGCTTTATATTGGATAATTGTGATGAAGAAAAGCCCTTGCATGTCACTCTGTTACATTAAGGTGACCAGACGTCCTGCTTTCAGCGTGACAGGCATGCTTTTGTACAATTTGTCCCGCGCCCCGCGCAGTTTTCAAAAAGTCCCGCTCCCCAGCCCATCAGCTGTCGTTCGCTCCCCCGCCCATCCACACACTTTCAGTGGGGTGCATCCTGGGAGGAATCTCTCCTGTCCTCTCAGCATGCACACTACTGATTAAACTGCTCTCTTTCGCCCGCAGCAGAGATCGGGCGGGTGAGAGGAAACGCTTTAGGCAGGGAGGTGCGTGCCAGGAGGAGAGGAGATATTCCTCCCAGCATGCACCCCACTGATTAAAGCGCTTTCAGTGGGGTGTGTGCTGGGAGGAATCTCTCCTCTCCTCCCAGCTCCCTTTCGCCCGCAGCAGAGATCGGGCGGGCGAGAGGAAGCGCTTTAGGCAGGGAGGCGCTTTAGGCAGGGAGGAGGAGAGGAGAGATTCCTCCCAGATATTCGTCACTGCGCGCAGCCCACTGATTAAAATACGTGCTTTCGCTCGCCCGAGCTCTGATGCCGGTGAAAGAAAAATCCTTTCCTTCACCTGAATCCTGCCCGAGCTCTGATGCGGGCATCAGTGGGGTGCGTGCAGGGAGGAGAGGAGAGATTCCTCCCAGCACACACCCCACTGATTAAAGCGCTTTCAGTGGGATGTGTGCAGGGAGGAATCTCTCCTCTCCTCCCAGCTCCCTTTCACCCACAGCAGAGATCGGGTAGGCCAGAGGAAGCACTTTAATGAGTGGGATGCGTGCAGGAAGGAGAGGAGATATTTGTCCCTGCACGCAGCCCACTGATTAAAATACTTGCTTTCGCTCGCCCGAGCTCTGATGCCGGTGAAAGAAAAGTCCTTTCCTTCGCCTGAATCCCACCCGAGCTCTGATGCAGGCATCAGTGGGGTGCGTGCAGGGAAGAGAGGAGAGATTCCTTTCTGCACAAGCCCCCCCTCTTCTTTAGAAGAGCCGGAAGCATTAGGGGAGGGGGCTTTGCGCATCCCCCCTCCCCCGAAGCCCCACGCCTGCTTACAGCAGCCCTAGATCGCCAGTGGCATCGGACTCCAGCTCCCATCCCAGCCCTCTGCACAGGGTGATGCTTGCAAAGGAGAGATGCGAGAGGCGCTGGGATTGGTTAGAATCGGATGAAGCTTGGCTTTGGAAAGGTTGGGGGGGGACAAGCGAAAGTGAAAGCCCCATAGAGTGACCCCACCAAGAAGAGTTTTGCAGTGTTCCACAGCCCTCCCCCCTCGGGAAAGGAGGGTTGGGATCACAGGCACTTGACTCTATTTGCTTTGGGTGTGCCAATCTGAAAATCTGGTCACCTTATGTTACATGGCTCCAATATTGTGCTCTTTTGACAAAATAGTTTCCTTTCTATGGAAGGAAAAGATCATGGCCAACACAAGGTATTTGTGCAATTCCACATTCACATAATTTTCTACCTCTTTTCAAACCATCAATAATTCTGGGCCATGCTTTTTCAGAAGAAATAGGCTGCTATGGGGGTTTTGCCCCCAGAATTTTACCTTCCAACTAATTTTTATTGATTTCTTTATCACTTATGTCTAGTATCACCAAGAAGCAGAATCTGTTTGTTGCAATAAACTGACACAAAGCAATGATTCTACATGACTCTTCCTAAGTAGGCTCAAACATTACACTAAATCATACTTGGGGCAGAGTAAATCGGAGTAAAAACCACATTTCTCATTTTGGCAGAGGATACATTTTCTCACACTGGCTAAGTCTACACAGTCTTTCTAACACATGTTCACACAAAGTCAGATAGTAATAATTGCATCTTTTCTTTATTTAAGCAAAAATAAAAGAGATTGCAGTTACGTCCAAGATCTTTGTCTCTCTAGTGTTCCTCTAAGAGACAGGAAGAGACAGCTCCGAACCAGGCATGAAATGCAGGAGAGTTTTTAAAATAACTATTTATTTCCTTTTAAAAACATGTGCTGAATTTGGGGACCATCCAGGTTCAGAAATTTTAGACCCCTGTCCAGTGTACGTTGCTATCAGCACTAAAACCTTTCTTTCTTTCTTTCTTTCTTTCTTTCTTTCTTTCTTTCTTTCTTTCTTTCTTTCTTTCTTTCTTTCTTTCTTTCCTTCCTTCCTTCCTTCCTTCCTTCTTTCTTTCTTTTCTTTTCTTTTCTTTTCTTTCTCTTCCTTTCTTTTTCTCTCTCTCTCTCTTTCTCTCTCTCTCTTTCTTTCTTGTTTTGTGATGGCAGAACAAACAAAAATATTTCTTCTATCAACAGAGTGCATATTCAAATCTATACGTCATTCACTACATTTCTCAGGAGACGTTATGAAACACAAAGGCAATGAATATCTAATCCAATTTTTTAATCCATTTTAGATTAATATATTCAACTATTTTAAAATCAGACCACAGTTTACCTAGTATGGTAACTGGCGACAGCTCTACAAAGCTTAGGGTAGTTCCAGCTTTAGTTTCTGATGCTCGATTCCATGCAGTTTAATACAAAAAGCGAAAATTGACACGTAAACAATGAAATGAGATACATTCATTCCCCACCAATTAGGCTCTTTGTAGTCAGGGAAGCACAGAGCAGGCATTGAAGGAGACTTAATTATGAAAGGAAATATGGAGGCAGTTCAGTTCAAAGCAGCCAAAATTTCAAAGTGAAACAGTATTTATTGCAATTAAGAGGTATGAATTTTACTTCAGTTATTCAGTGAGCGTACTTTTTTTGGTGTTTGCCTTGAGAACTATCATCCAATATCTGAGATACATAATCATACACTGGTTCCTTAGGGACTACCTAGAAACCTCTGAGATGTAGGATTATGCTGAAGTAAGACTAAGATTATACAGATAGACTTTGGCTTATGACCATTCGGCTATTCAAAGTTACCAAAATGCTGAATGAGGAGGTCCTCGAGACTGCTCCTCAAAATTGCACCTGTCACACAATTGCAATTTGGGCCCTTGGAAGCTGGTTCACAATTATGATAGAGTATCCTGCAGTCACATGAAAGCCATCGTGACCCGTCAAAACCGCGGAGGACAAAATCGCGCTCGACGAAAGTGCACATGTGACGTCATCACAGCGCGACGAAAAAAATTAAAAATTGAAATAAAATTAAAATTAAAGCAAGCCAATTCACATAAAGGTAAGGGTTAGGTTTAGGGTTAGGGTTAGGGTTAGGGTTAGGGTTAGGTTAAGGGTTAGGGTTAGGTTTAGAGCGTTAGGGTTACGTTTAGCGTTAGGTTAAGGGTTAGCGTTAGGTTTAGAGTTACGTTAACGGTTAGGTTTAGGGTTAGATTTAGGGTTAGGTTAAGGGTTAGGTTTAGGGTTAGGTTTAGGGTTAGGTTTGGGGGGTTAGGGTAAGGCTTTTGCTTTATTTTTACATTTTTCGATCACAGCGCGATGTTTTCATCGCGCTGTGATGACGTCAAATGCGCGCTTTCGTCGAGCGCGATTTTGTCCTCCGCGGTTTTGTGGTGAAACCGAATGCCATTTGCAACCTCCCCTGCTGGCTTCCCACAACCAAAGTCAATGGGTCACAAGTAGTTCCCACAATTAGCTCCCACTAGTTGCTTCTGCTGACTCCACTTTTCCTTCTGAGGAGACCCCTAGCAGAATGGAGATATATTCAGTAGTGCACACTGGCCTGTATTCTGTACTGAATAGTGCCACTTGTGGCATGTGCCCCTCTGGCTGTATTTCATGATGGCCACCTTTAATTAAAGGCATGCAGCAGATATAATGAAAAGAACAGAAATTACAGAGTAAACTTACAGTTGATGATAAAAGGTTTTTTTTAAAAAATGGTACTGAGATGCACATTAAATTCCACTCCCCGCCATACCCGTGAATCACTACTGCACAAATTAAATAATAAGGGAACTTGTTTTGTTGCTTTAATTATTCAGTGTGATCCAGCAGGATTCTCTCTTCCTCATAATTCATTCAGCAGAGATAAACATTTCTCTCTTTGTGACAGACAATGCAATTTACTGGATGTACATGATCCTGTAATGGAGATGATTAAATTGTGAGCTATTACAAAGGTATTTGCCCTTTTCAGTTGAGTATCAATTGTCCTGCTCATCTGAGAAATTAAGCAGCTGCTCCATGAATGGAATCTCATCACCACCCGATGAGTCAAACTTCAGTTGCTTCTGTTTCTTTTAAAAAAAAAAACCTCCTTCCAGCAAAGTCACCTGATTTAAGTGCCTTTCAGCAGGTATTCAATCCGTGATAATTATATATACATTGATATTGGGGACATAATGAAAGAATCTTGCTAAATCAAACCAAAATCCATAAACAGGGCATGAACATGCTAGTATCCACATGTATTCTTATTTTTTTTTAATTTAGTTTGTCACTCATGTACAAGATAACAAGAATAAGAATAAACACGAATAAGAACACAGGAAATGGATACAAATAAACAGGGACATTAGGACAGGGACGTTAGGCACGCTGGTGCACTTATACATGCCCATACTCTTAGGAATGGGGTGAAGAGGTCCACGGTAGACAGTTTAAGGTTAAAGTTATGGGGTTTTGAGGATGTAACAACAGAGTCAGGTAGAACATTCCAGGCATTGACCACTCTATTGCTGAAGTTGCATTTTCTGCAATCTAGTTTGGAGGGGTTTATCTTGACTTTGTATCTATTGTGTGCTCATGTATTATTGCAGTTGAAGCTGAAGTAATCATTATTCCCTGGCAACTGATACTCGCCTCATTTATATAAAGACACGGGTTAACTTGAATAAGCAACGTCAACAGGGGAGCCAGCAAGGAAGTCACTCCAGTTAGTCGCTCACACTCTCCCCCACCCAGCAGCCACCACCCAGCCCAACTTGCAAGCTACTCAAATACCCTCATCCACCTAGCTGCCTGCCAGCCTGCTTGCAAGCCACCAGTAACTCGCTTAACCACAATCCTTGCTTAATAATGGCAGTGGGGAGGAGGGTTTTGCCATTTTTAAGCAACATAGTCACATGATGTTGCACTTTATGATGGCTTCACTTAGAGACAGAAAATCCAGTCCTGATTACTGCTGTTAATAGAAGACTAGGTGTATATTCACATGGTTTTGAGCTGTTGTTTTGATGTGTGTGACTCTTGCCTGGGTGTTTATTCAAGTAGCACAGTCAGATTTCAGTTCTGTCAGCCTTGCAACCTTCATAAGCATGGTGTTCCATTTGAGCTACAGCACCCCAGAGATGCCTAATTGATATAATTGTGCCTTTTAAAGAGTTAGTATCAACTTGATGCCTTTAGCCAGTCGATTAATCAATCCTTTAAGATAAGAAGCCATAGATTGTATCTGATGTTATATAAAAAGTTATATGTTTGAGAGAGATTAATAAGCTGAATATTTTATGGCTCCAAATAATTCCATATGTTATCACATACCCGAAACAATGTACCTTGTGATATTAAGCTCATAATATTTTATTTTAATTTTAACTCTTCATTTTAAGAGGATATGTTTCTTACTCTTACTAAACTAATACATCAAAGACATCATTCTCCAGAAAGAAATGACCTTAGTAGTGACATTTTTAAGTTTGTCTGTGTGTGTGGGGGGGGGGGGCGGGTGTTAGAAAAGTCAAAATAGCAGTCATGATGTGTTAGCCCTGCAAGGTAGTCCAGACAAGAAGCAGAACCAAGAGTACTAACTATTGTAAGGTTGCATTAACAGAATGTGGTAAGTCTGAAAGTACAGGTAGTCCTCGATTTACGGCAGTTCATTTAGTGACCGTTCAAAGTTACAATGGCACTGAGAAAAACTGACTTATGACCATTTTTCATATTTACAACTGTTGCAGCATCCCATGGTTATGTGACCAAAGTCCAGATGCTTGGCAACTAACTCGTATTTATGATGGTTGCAGTGTCCCAGGGTCGTGTGATCACCTTTTGCAACCTTCTGAGAATCAAAATCAATGGGGAAGCCAGATTCACTTAACCATGGTGGCAAGCTAATGGGACAAAATTTACTTAACAAATGCTAGGCTTATCAACAGAAACTTTGAGCTTAATTGTGGTAGTAAGTCGAGGATTACCTATATTTATCTCCTTTTCTTTTAATCTTCAGAAAATTAGGGAAGGTACCTCCTGAAACATTTCCCACACCCTCCCTCCCTCCCTCCCTCCCTCCTTCCCTCTGTGGGCTGAGATATCTCTTACATGCTGGCTGGCTGGTCTGCAGCTCTCTGTCCTGTCTTCCAAGGTCATTCCATTACATAACTACCCCTTTGTCCATGTGTCTCCCACTGATGCACAGATATAAGAAGTGAGCCTTTGATTGCACTGCATCACTACAACCACTGTTTCCCCATTCTTGACCCTTTCTCCAGACACTACCTGGAGAAAGGAAGTAAATCTCCAGTTGCTGTTCTTCACTCCAGGAACTTAATTTACTAGGGGCTAGTTTACGTGTTGAATGGGTTCCAGACCCTACTGAGTTATAATTTGGCTTAACGGTTGGTTGAGTAAGCCACAGTTGGTGAAGTTCCTACCTCATGTTAAGCCCAAACCAAACAAACAGGTGAGTTGCTATAGGAATAACTGAGAACACATGTGAAAGTTGGCAATCAGGTTGCAAGATCTTACATTTAGTGCCATATTCCTGACAGCTACCGAAAGGAGCTAAGAGACACTCAACAAGCCAGCCAGTTTCTGTGAGATAATTGCTTTTACACAGTAGGAACTGCTATTATTTACCTGCCATTTTAATGTTTTACTGCTTTCTTATTAGAAAAAAAAAACATTAAATAAGGATTGTATCCTGCTCTTCTAATGGGTGCATCAGTCAGGGAGGCTAGCTACATTGAAAATTCCTTAAACTTGGAAGCTGGCAGACCAGACAGCCATTTCAATACCCTCTCACAAAGTTTTCCTATTCACAAAATGGTTGGCTATCACATGCTTTCCCTCAAAGGAAAACTGCCAAATAAAGTAGTTGAAGGTTATTGAAGGACCACCACTGGCACCAGAAATTCCTTGTGAAGTTGGGAATGATTTCAAGTACCATCTTTAGGAAAGGTGAGTGGGAGGGTTAAAATTGTCCCCAAGAGCTTCAAGAAACTTCATTACAATATTTCAAGAAGTGTGAAAACCAAAGATGACTTGCGATCTATTGAGCACTTAATTGTGAATCTAGTCAATTTGCATTAAAAAAGTTTTTTTTTTAAAAAATCCTCTCTCTTCAATTTCTCTGACAACTGCTGGGATTTCTCTTATTAGAGCCTTGGATTAAAGCAGCCAATGTAGTTAACCAATTAAAAAAAGAAGTTTGGCTATCATTTCTATTCAACTGCTAAACTGCAATATTTTAAATTTCAGAGTTGCCTGAAATTTTATTTCTAATAAAATAATGAAGAATTGTTACACTAGAAATAGTGTTTCAATGACCACTATTATTGGCTACTGTCATTGGTGAAAAACGTTATGTTATGTTAGCATTTCTGTCTTAATAACGGTAAAATAGTAGGATCTATGTGAAGATATACAAGTTTTAAGTCTATCAGATATTGGAACTCTTAAATCATCTCCCTACATGAGGCAAAAACTGTTTAGGCCTGAGCCAGCTGTGATTTTCCTCTTACTGGAGCTATTGCTGTGCCCCAATCACTCCTGTTCAATTTGATAGGGGCGAGACAAAGACCCCTCATAGACTTTTTGTGTAAAAAAGAAAACAATTTTGTGACTTATGATTTTGATGAATAGAAAAAGTAGGTTATAGACAAAAGAGAATTATGATGTAAAAGAAAGAAAAAAATAAAAAAATTATGTAATTGTATCATGTAATGAGGTTTGATTATAACTGCCAAGAGGAAGATCAGAAGCCATCTGTTTATATTTATTTTCATGTTTTCTGTTCTTTTATTTTCTCTTTCTTTTTCCTTTTTCTTTGTCTCTCCTCTTCTCCAGTTTTTCTATATCTTTTTAAAAATGTACTTACTTTTTAAATGTATTTTACTATATATGTAAAATCTTTTAATAAAAAAACTGTTTTTTATAAAAAAAGACGGAGGGAACAAAAGTTCTACTTTTTCAGAGGAGGGGGTTGAATAGTCATGGCTACAGTATGGAATACTGGTGTTTATCATAGGTGAGGTAAAGCTTTTGTGTAAATATCTTGGGTTTATTGCTCCCCATGCAAAAATTAAATCCATTGGACAGTTACAAGGCTTCAGAAGGTGTCAGCAATGTGGGAGTCGGGTGGGCTTCAAAAATTTCAGCAACAGGTTCTCTGCCTGGTTGCTGGGTGGGTGTGGCTATGCTGGGCGTGGCCTAGTCGGCCTCCTACACCATGGCAGGAGGGGCATTTTTGCCATCCCCAGGGTCCAGAGGCTTTCCTCGAGCCTCTGGGAGGGTGAAAACTGTCTTCCCCGGCCTCCGGAGGCCCTCTGGAGATTGGAAATAGGCCCATTTCTGACCTTCTGGAACTTCCGGGAGGCCCATTCCCCCACTACCCGAGCCTCCCTGTGGGCCCTGCATTTACCTCACATCCAAAATGGGCCAAAACACCCCACCCCTCCTGGGAGGGGCAGGATGGGCAGGGCCAGCCAGGGGTGGCATCTGGAGGTTTTCTAAACTGGCCATAACATTAGCTAAGGGTTCTCCTTAACCTGGGAGAACTCGTAGCAGCCCACCCCTGGGGGTAGTGCTTCTGGAGGAGGAGGAGGAGGAGGAGAATTTTATCTCAATAGTTAAAAGGCTCAAAAGCAATATTATAAAGAAATTCTTAGACACCATTAAATAAAATAGACTAAGGTGACCAGACGTCCCGCTTTTGGCGGGACACCCCCGCTTTTTAATGCATTTTCCTGCATCCCGCCCGCCTTTTTAAAAGGCACACTTTTTTTGGCGCTCGCAGCTCCCGCCCATCAGCTGCTAGCTTGCTGGGCTGGCTCATCATTCTGTTCTCTATCCTACCGATGAGCCAGCCCAGCAAGCTAGCAGCTGATGGGCGGGAGCTGCGAGCGCCAAAAAAAACGTGCTTTTACCTACCTACAAATTTAAGCCAGCCCAGCCTGCCGCTCACTGATTGGATTGGCCTGGACTCCAGCCAATCAGTGAGCTGGCTGGGATGGGAAATTTTCAGCACGCCTGCGCGAGTCTCCATTTCCTTTCGCCAAAAGACGAAAGAGGTTGCAGCTGCGCTGACTGGTGAGTACTAAGAGCCGCGAGCGGATGGTGTGAGATCGCCGCCCGGTAGCCGCCAGAAGCCGCTCCCGGCCGCGGGCCCCTGCCCTGACGCATCCAGTGTGTCTTCAACAGCAAGCGGGTTGCCCGCCCGCCTAGCTGTGTTGCCCACACGCGCGGGGATTCAAGAAATCCGGCCGGATACTTTGAATCCCCGTGCGTGTGGGCAACGTAGCTAGGCGGGGGAGGGAGCTTCGCTTGAGATGACCAGGTTATGCCCTCCCATAGCCTGGTTATCCCAAGCAGAGCTCGCCTAGCTGCGTTGCCCACACGCGCGGGGATTCAAGAAATCCGGCTGGATACTTTGAATCCCTGTGCGTGTGGGCAACGCAGCTAGGCGCGGGGGGGGGGGAGCTTCGCTTGAGATGACCAGGCTATGCCCTCCATAGCCTGGTCATCCCAAGCAGAGCCCGCCTAGCTGCGTTGCCCACACGCGCGGGGATTCAAGAAATCCGGCTGGATACTTTGAATCCCCGTGCGTGTGGCCAACGCAGCTAGGCGGGGGGGGCGAGCTTCGCTTGAGATGACCAGGCTATATGCCCTCCATAGCCTGGTCATCCCAAGCAGAGCCCGCCTAGCTGCGTTGCCCACACGCGCGGGGATTCAAGAAATCCGGCTAGATACTTTGAATCCCCGTGTGTGTGGGCAACGCAGCTAGGCGGGGGGGGGGAGCTTCGTTTGAGATGACCAGGCTATGCCCTCCATAGCCTGGTCATCCCAAGCAGAGCCCACCTAGCTGCGTTGCCCACACACGCGGGGATTTAAGAAATCCGGCTGGATACTTTGAATCCCCGTGCGTGTGGGCAACGTAGCTAGGTGGGGGGGGGGAAGCTTCGCTTGAGATGACCAGGCTATATGCCCTCCATAACCTGGTTATCCCCAGCAGAGCCCGCCTAGCTGCGTTGCCCACACGCGCGGGGATTCAAGAAATCCGGCTGGATACTTTGAATCCCCGTGCGTGTGGGCAACGCAGCTAGGCGGGGGGGGGGGAGCTTCGCTTGAGATGACCAGGCTATATGCCCTCCATAGCCTGGTCATCCCAAGCAGAGCCTGCCTAGCTGCGTTGCCCACACGCGTGGGGATTCAAGAAATCCGGCCGGATACTTTGAATCCCCGTGCGTGTGGGCAACGTAGCTAGGCGGGGGACGGGGAGCTTCGCTTGGGATGCCGGGTCATGCTGTTGAAGACGCGCTGGACGCAGCAGGGCAGGGGCCCGCTGCCGTGAGCAGAGCCAGCCACTGCTCCCAGTTGGGACCGGACGCCCTTAACTTAGCAACCCTGCATTGCTCGTAATCTTGAGGCTCCACGCGAAAGGGCCGAACGCGGAGGAAAGGAAGGCGCGTCGGGCATCCAGATCGCAGCGAGGAGAAGGAGGAGGAAGGTATTTATTATACTTGTATTTATTATACTGTGGATTTGGTCTGCATCAACCTGCCGCCTCCCCTCACCAGGCAAATCGCGGTGAAAACTCTGGGTGAGTCTCCATGGAGAGCTTGGCAGGCAGCTGGCTGGACTTCTAAGAGGTGGGGGGAGGAGCGGCAGCTCCTTGAAATGGAAAAAGGCTTGCTTCCCCCTCCCCAATGAGACGCCTTCCACGATAATAGGAGAGGAGAGCCTGGAGACAGCAATCACAAGGCAGAAAGTAGCTAAGAGAACAGGGCGGGGGTTGGGAGAAGCCATGGGACCGGGCTCCCAGCAGCGGCTGCTCGGATTTGCCATTTGAGAGAGAGAGGGGGGGGGAGGGAGGAAGGGGGAGAACGCGAGTGTGTGTATCCCTCCTTCCTTCAGCCCAACACTCTAGCCCGGCTTGGCTCCCGCTTCGTCTCTCCTGCCTCTTCGCTTCTCTGTTCGATTGTTGAAAGTGGGAGCCAAACCGGGTCATTCCTTCCAAGAGGCAAGTTTCCCATTGAATGACTCGCTGCCCTAGACCCTCTGCAGTCCCTCTCGTCTGGCCAGAATGCCAGCAAGAGTGTTGGGCTGAAGGAAGGAGGGATACACACACTCATGTTCTCCCCCTCCCTCCCTCCCTCCCTCCCTCGCTCTCTCTCTCTCAAATGGCAAATCCGAGCAGCCGCTGCTGGGAGCCCGTCCCATGCCTTCTCCCAACCCCCGCCCCGTTCTCTTAGCTACTTTCTGCCTTGTGATTGCTGTCTCCAGGCTCTCCTCTCCTATTATCGTGGAAGGTGTCTCATTTGGGGGAGGGGGGGCAGGCCTTTCTCCATTCAACAGATCCAATATACAGAGTTTTATTTTTTGGCCCTAAAATATTGTCACTGAGGATGACAGAAATTTCTTCATCATTGCTATTGGCCTCAAGTAGCAAATAATTAAACATGGTTTTTAGTGTACTTAGTTAGCTATCTGCTTTTTAACATTACATGGTATCAGTTTCAAGAATGCATGCAATCCTGAAAATTTGTAACAAACTTGTTGAAGGGCCTATGAAATATTTTCTAGTTTAGTGCAGAATAAGTATTCTTAATAAAAGAAAAAGTCATTTTATTTAATCAATTGCATTCCTGTTTATAATGGCATTAATTAACTAAACTGGAAATAAATCTACGTTTTGCTAGAGTTTTAAAATTAAAAAACCTTACATTTTGTTGCTATTATTTTAATCAGAGTTTTGCCAAGTGAAATTATATAATGGTTCCTCATGTCTCTGTAATTTTCTAAATCTCATCCAGAAGTACCACAGAATCTGGCATTTTCAGCAGAATGATGCTGATGCTAATAAAACATCCTGATTTTTGGTGAAAGGATGGAAAGAGGAAGGAAGGAGGAAGAGAGATCTAAAGAGCAGAAAGACAGAAGGCAGATAGGCAAGAGGAAGGAAGGAAGGAGAAAGAATGGAAAGGAAGGAAGGCTAGAAGGAAGAAAGAGGGAGGGAGGGAGGGAGGGAAGGAAGGTGAAAGGAGGAAGGAAGGAAGGGTACTTCCACTTGTAGGCCTGGGACTGAATGCAGGAGGAGTCTCTCCATAGGATCAGCTGCTCCTCTGATCATGGTCTATGAAAATGTTACTGCCTGCCTGATGCAAATTTAGACAGATGGTGCTTTGGGCTGCCCCTCAAATCCCCCCTTTACTCCTCCCCCTGTAGAATTCAGCCCCCTGAGTTTTGCCTTTGAGGGGCATGTGTGGTTATGGCGGATGGCAGAGTCAGCTGGAGGTTGAGAGGGGATTGGGGCTTTTGTCTGCCTGTGGAGTTCTCCCCATGGACAGGATGGGATGTTGGCATGAAAGGGATCCGGGCACAATCTCACCTGTTCCAAGTAAAGTTGCCTTTTGCAATTGGCTACCGGTAATCCTCGACTTACGACCAGGATTGATCCCCCAATTTCTGTTGCTAAGGGAGACGTTTGTTAAATGATTTTTGCCTCATTTTGCGACCTTTTATTGCCACGTTAAGTGAATCATGGTGGTTGTTAAGTCAGGAACATGGCTGTTTAGTGACCAAAATTACAATGGCATTGAAAAAAGTGACTGATGACCATTTTTCACACTTAGCGACCATTTTCACACTTAGCGACCGTTGTGGCATCCTCATGGTTTAAAATGATTTTACTTCAATTTATTCTGTGTGGAATAGTTTGAAATGGTGACAGTATAAATTATTGCTGGTGTAATACTTAACAATGGTTTTTAAGGATTTCTTTTATTTATAGAATACCTTTTTATTATTTTGGGGGGATTTTTATTTTTAAATTGTTTATAAAATGTATTTACTACAAGAAATGTTCCTTTTTGCAAATGTGATCTTTGCAAATCTTTGTGATGCAATATGTTCAGACCAGGTTTATGTGTCTCAAAGTGGCTGCTATTCTATGGGCAGGCCAGGTTGGTGACTGATGACCATTTTTCACACTTAGCGACCGTTGCGACCATTTTTCACACTTAGCGACCGTTGCAGCATCCTCATGGTCACGTGATCAAAATTTTGTTTGGCAACAGATTCGTATTTATGCTGGTTTCAGTGTCCTGGGGTGACCTTTTGACAAAAATTTTTTTTTTTAATCAAGCCCCCCCCCCCCCCCCCCCCCCAGTCAAGGGCGTCCTTCTTTTCCAATCTGAAAATCTGGTCACCTTAAAATAGACCCCACTTTTGCAGAAAAGAAGAGCTCTGGGAAATGATCAGGATTTAATAAATGTCAGGTGAGGAATACATGGATCCAGATAAGGGCACTATCCCCCCCCCCCTGAATTGCCATCAAAAAGGAGAGAAGGAGAAGAGAGTGATAAGGCAGGTTTTATGAAGTGGCATTTATTTTGCCAGGGACATCTCCTCCCTCCCCTATCTGCAATGGAAACTTCCAGTCTTAAATGGAGTCTAAAAGGAAATGTTCTGCATGTGTGATTTAGGAAAGCTTTCAAGCCAATAATTGTTGAAAAGAACTCAGGCAAGCGAATGTTCCTAGCTTGCTATAAATGGGAATTTCAGCTCTTGGCACTCCCTGTACAAAAAAAGGAAAGGGCTTTTTTTTTTTTTTTGGTTGTTTTGTTTTTACAGAAGTAGAGTACGACTGTAGCTGTCTGGTTGCTTCAATTATTTTTGGCTGCTTTCCATTTGCTAAATGGAAGCAAATGCCAAAAAGAGAATATTATGACTTGCTACTCCATAATGTTTTGGTATTATATAAATCTATAGTGATAACTATACTAGTAAAAAAGAATTCACATTGCCTATTTGATGATGAATGGGAGGTATGAAATTAAAATGGTTTGCTTGTACACAAATTTAAACGTTATGCTAAGTATAGTTCTTTTTGTGCTGTCAACCTTGTTCCCTTTCTTATCCAAGGACAACCTGTAACAGCTGCTTAGACTGGCTCTTACTATGAATACGGAACTGCGATTCCTTATTTCATGTCTGTCTTCTCTTTCTTCGTATGTTCACTAGGAAGATCTGAAAAGCAGATTTGAATGCTGAATGCATTTTGCAATTTCCTATGATTGGGGTAGTGGTTTGCTACATGGTTCCATTCAGTTGAATTGACAACAACAAAAGGCAGTTGAGCATGCAGAAATATAGAAAAGGACTGTTATTACTGTATTTGTGTTCAAGTGTGCAAGTCTGCATGTATAGTTTATGTTCAGAATTTTATCCCTACATGCAACAATAGCTACATTCTGAGTTCTTACATCTAGAATTCCCTAGGTCTTTCCTAGGTATTACAAACTGCTCTCTATGCTGTGCCAAACTGTCTTCTTGTTCCATTTATAAAAGACAAATTTCCTTTTGTTCCTTTTCCAAAGAAGATCAAAAATATTATTGAAGTTTTCATTAATGGGGTACAAGGCATTTACAAGTAGTCCTTGACTTACGGCCACAACCGAGCCCCAAATTTTGTTGCTAAATGATAAATTTGTTGGGTTTTTGCCCCATTTTGCACCTTTTTGTGCTGTAATTGTTAAGTGAAATATTGCGGTTGTTAAATTAGTAACAGAGTTAATAAGTGAATTTGGCTTCCTTTGCTTGTCGGAAGGTTGTAAAAGGTGATCTATTGTAAGTTGAGGACTACCTGTACTTACATTGAAGTTGCAATGGTTAATGTGTGTCCAGTCTTTTCTTGCATAAGTATCTTTCTAGAAGCCTATAGATTTGTTAGGTTCCTATGGATTAATGAAATCTCAAGAAGGGAAAGTGTTATGAGGAAACTACTTCCTTGGTATTTTTCTACTGTAAAGTATAGATAGACATGGAAGTGATAGATCAGGGTGTCAAACTTGATTTCATTGAGGGCTGCATCAGGGTTTGTTTGAGGCCGTTGTGGCTGAAAACGGAGTCTGGGAGGGCCATTCTAAGTCCTACCATATTCCATTTTTGATGGCAGAGGTACCGTGGGCCGGTCCTTCGCTATTACCAGGGTGGCCCATAGGCCAGATCTAAGCACTCCACAGGCTGGATTCAGCCCACGGGCCTTGAGTTGACACTTCTGTTATAGATGGTTCAGACAGTTGCTCACACCCTTGTAATATTGGAATTGGACTCTTGAGTTGAATTGTTTCATGTTGGATTCTGAAATCTGTTGAATAACTTTAATTAGGGTGATCTTGAGGAAAAAGTCATTTGGGGGATGAATGCAGGTCTTGGGATATCTTTGTGTACTTTTATTATCTTATTTTTATATTGAGGATGGAAAAGTTTTCCATTTTAATGCTTTTGCTTTTACAAAATTCAGAGCATGCTAATCCCTGAAACCTCTTCTTTAAGTGGTAAATTATCCATCCTTCACTGATGACCTTGCAGTCCATTCAAACATACCCAAATAATATGGACTCCTAATTGCTCTCCAAACACTGGGAAAGTTAAGTAGGAATCCACTTTATAAATCACCTAAATATTTTCCTGGCGTCTGTTGACTCTGCTTATTCAGCCAAACTCACATTAATGCTATCTGTAAACTGTAGTTGAAGATAATTCAGAATTACTTCTTTAAAAGATATTTGTTTACTAACTTTATTAATGTAGATTCCCAGTCTAAAATCATGGGAAAAAACATTGCATTCGATATGATGTCATGTTAATTTAATTTTAGTGAGATTAAGCATGATGGCACATGAAAATATAATTAAATTGCTAAAGTTAAAACCATTTACTTTAAGAAAAATCAGACAATTACCATTTTGAAGTTCAGTCGCTGTTCTGTTTCAATGCATGAAACAGGGTTATTATGCTAATATTATATCCAAAAATAATTGGATTCAGAGTGTTAAATCTGCACATTTAAAGTAGTGGTAACAAACTCATTGGATTGATCAAGATTTTCTTTCATATTCTACTGAATTTGTTTTGTTTGTTTTAAAAATTCATATTTTGTGGGATATTTAATTTTGTCTTATTTATTCTGTTTATTGCTTATTCTGTAATAATGAAAACATCAGCATTTTGCTTTGTGGGTAAAAACCAGCTCATGTATATATGAGCTGGTTTTGTGTATGTGTATGTGTATGTGTATGTGTATGTGTATGTGTATGTGTATGTGTATGTGTATGTGTATGTGTATGTGTATGTGTATGTGTATGTGTATGTGTATGTGTATGTGTATGTGTATGTGTATGTGTATGTGTATGTATATGTATATGTATATGTATATGTATGTATGTACGTACGTATGTATATATAATCCCCTTCTTACTCCTATGAGTGATATTTATCTTCTTCAATTTCGGGTCCACTACTAGAGGCCTGGGAATTTGAGGGTTCTGCACAATAGATTATCTATTCCTAACACTGCACTCTTCTGAGAGTTCTAATGTCGTTCCTGGGATCTGTTGGAGACACTCTTCCAACTTAGAAGTCAAGCCTGGAATGGTCCTACTACCATCGGGACCACTTTGGCATTACTTTCCACATCCTCTCTAGTTCTTCCTTTAGGCTTGGTACTTTTCCAATTTCTCATATTCCTTCTTTCTTATGTTCCTGTCATTTAGCACCACTGCATCTATTCCCACTGCTGTCTTCTGATATCTGGTTGATTGGCCAACACTTGTTTGTCTGGATCTGAAGGCCCTGTTATTCTTCACAATGTTCGGTGGAATTCCTATCTGGACTTGGATCTAGCCCATATATTATGCAGATGTTCCTGTAAAAAATGCCAACTACTTGATTGTGTCGTTCAATATATGCTGTTTCTCCCTGCATCTTACACCCTACCACAATGTGTTGGTCTCAGTGGTGGGCTTCAAAATTTTTTAGAACCTCTTCTGTAGGTGTGGCCTGCTTTGTGAGAGTGGCTTGCCGGCCATGTGACTGGGTGGGAGTGGCTTGCCAGCCATGTGATCGGGTGGGAGTGGCTTGCCAGCCATGTGACCGGGTGGGCATGGCCAACTTGTAAAATGTGGTGAAACTCACTTAACAACGCTCTTGCTTAGCAACCAAAATGTTGGCTCAGAAACTCTGGCATTTGAAGCACGCAAGTCTTAAAGCTGTCAAGTTACAAGACCCTTGCACCCGTAACCCTTTAGAAAAAAAAACCCAGGGGTGTTCAAACTTGACAGCTTTAAGACTTGTGGACTTCAACTCCCAGAATTCCTCCTCTCGCTCTTCATCTTGATGAAGTGTGGACAGGCAGGGGGAGGGAGCTGGAACTGGTTCTAAACGGTACTGTAGATTTGTGGAACCTTTTCTATAGAACTGGCAAGAACCCACCCCCGGTTGGACTGTCTCTGAGAACACTCAGCTTAGCCTGCACCTTGGGTCTGTTTAGTATGGTAGTATGGTAGACTCCTACTTCTCTGGATCGGGTGCTTAGTGCCTGTTCTTGTGCTGCCATGATCAATGCCTCAGTGCTGTTGCTATGGCACATCCTCTATTTGATCTTCCTCCCATATCTGCTACTGCCTCAGGCATTCTCTCAACAGTTCATATTTGGGTGCAATCTTGCTGATAGACTCCTGGATGCTGTGGGTTTTATTTTGTTGATCCCACCCATTCTCTTTACAGTTGGTGTAACAGTCTCCAGGTTTGGACTTGGAGTGGAAACCTCCATGCATTGTGAGGAATTCTGGGTCTTCACACTGGCAGTTTCCATGTGCTTCCTTTGTCAGCTCTCTATACTGGCAAGATATTTGAATACTTGCAGGGAATACATGTTGATGTCATGGATATTATTGGCTGTTCAGGATCTGTCTTACCTTTAGTGATACTTATGTTTTGCTGACTTTCTTGCCTCCCCCTCATGGTCCCCAGGTAACTGTGGGATACAAAGGTATTGTAATTGGTCTGTATATCTGCTATGTGCCTCACTGGTAATTCCATCCTATCCAGTGGTGGGATCCTCACAATTTAACAACTGGTTCAGTGATTGGGCAACTTGCTGCATGCATGTGCACATTGAAAAAAATCTTCACTTCTGGGTATCTTCAGAGGAGTAACACAGGTGATTCATATGGCCATCAGCTCAGCCACATGAATCAGCTGAGAAGATATAGGTAGGAAAATAGTGCATGTGGGCAGGTGGGCCCATATGATCATCGGGGTGAACTGGTTCACTCCCAGCTAATCGTCAGAGTTACCGGTTCATCTGAACCATTCCGTACCGGTAGAATCTCACCCCTGATCCTATCAGTCTTAATTGCCTTCCCTGTCTTGACTATAATCTGACCATACTTCTCCAGTCCAAATGACACCTCAATGTCCTTACTGTGGATTCGTGTCAGGTGGATCAATGAGACAATGTCTCATTCACACTTAGAATACAGCTTGATGTCATCCAGCTGTATGGTGGCTGATAATAGTTATACTCTTGAACTTGTATCCATATCCAATCCCTGTGATTAACTGTATCAACTGTCATATATGAGGTAGGCAGGTGAAGTGTTTAAGGTGTCATAGCCCAAGGACCTTTACTGGTAAGGTAGGTACCAGATGGGATTTGAATCCTGATCTCTCACATCAAAGATGGCACTCTAATTACTATGTTATCCAGTCTATACATTATTGGCAAGAAACCAATGATTTTCTGCATAGGAAAAGATTTAAACAAGATAATTTTTGAGATTTCTGATTCTTGTACTTTTTTGGGTCAGCCTTCTACTTATAAATTGCACTACCATCCCTGGCCCCGGTTGGAGCCCCCTCGACTTCTCCTTCGCTATGTTCTTTCCTACTTTGTCTTTTCAAGAAATACCATCGCTGCGGTGAACATGAGAAAGCTTTGCTATAGTGGCAACGACTGCAGCCTGTTTCCTATACATGAACTTAGGACCTTCGGCCTTGGGTGCCTTTGTTGGGACTTTGAGGAAGGGAGAGGCACGGAGCAGCTCTCCCTTTCCTCCCCGCACCATTGACTGTTTTAAATTACACTTGCGCAGTGCTCCACAAATTTTAGGAATGTGGTGTGAATGGTATGTCTGGTTTATGTCTGTACCCACTTTTTTAACTTCATTATTGCTGTACTTTCTGTGTTTTAAATTGACTTACGTGGGGAATGCATGGATGAATGGCTGTGTATGTATGAGAGGACTGAGAGCATAGCCTGGTGCCTCCGCCACTGAGTGCTATTGCAGAAGTGGTAGGGGCCCCAGGCCTACCTCCCGTCCCGGAATGAGTGACATAAATCGCCTGTTGGATGGAGCGGAGGCTGCGGGAGGGGATATGGGGTCTACGGGTGTGGGGTGGGCCGGAGCATTACGGTCACTATGGGGAGAGGCAGGTAGGATGGGAACTTCAGGGCTAGCCATTACCGGGGAAGGAGGGTTCGCTATGTCACAGAGATCCCTCCTTCCAGCCCTGCTAGTTCCACTCCAGGGCCAGATGACGAGAACTGTCAGGGCCCTGGTCTCAGGCTGTTGTTGCTAAATGCCAGGTCTGTGGTTCACAAAGCTCCCCTCGTCTGGGACCTAATTTTAGACGAGGGGGCAGACCTGGTATGTATTACTGAAACCTGGCTGGGCCTGGAGGGAGGAGTCCCCCTCACTGAAATGTGCCCAGAAGGATTTCAGGTGCTTCATCAGCCTCGACCCCAGGGAAGGGGTGGGGGAGTGGCGGTCATCGTCTGAAGGTCTTTAGCTCCTCGTAGGATCCCTGCTCCGGAGCGTGTCGGGTGTGAGTCCCTGCTGATGAAGTTGGACCTTGCAGGTCAAGTGGATTTGTTGCTAACGTACCTACCTCTCAACAGTGTTGCAAAAGCCCTCCCCTTGCTCCTTGAGTCAGTAGCCGAGTTGGCGGTAGAGTTCCCCAGGCTTATGATTCTGGGGGATTTCAACCTGCCTACACTTGGTGAATGCTCTGATGGGACACAGGAGTTCATGGCTTCCATGACAGCCATGGACTTGACCCAAGTAATCCGGGGTTCGACTCATTCAGCGGGTCACACGCTTGACCTCATATTCCTCTCGGAGCAGTGGAGATGTGATCTAGAGTTGAAGGCATTAAGACCTTGCCCTTGTCATGGTCTGATCACTTCCTACTGAGGCTTGACTTTCGGAAACCAATCCCCCACTGTAGGGAGGGGGAACCGATTAGGTGGTTCCACCTCAGGCGCCTGATGGACCCTATGGGATTTCAGACGGCACTTGGAGAAATACCTGACACTATCGTCTACAATCCAGTGGAGTCCTTAGTCGCTGCCTGGAATACAGCGGTGGTGGGGGCTCTAAACCGGATTGCACCTTTGCGACCTCTCCGAGGCAGCGGATCCAGGAGGGCTCCTTGGTTTACCGAGGAACTCCGGGAGATGAAGCGCCAAAAGAGACGCCTAGAGCGCCGCTGGAGGGCCAGTAAATCTGAGTCAGACCGAGCACTGATGAGAGCCTTTATCAGAGCCTATCTCGTGGCAATACGGGCGGCGAACTGTTCGCATTTTGCCACCCTTATTGCATCCTCTGAATCGCGCCCAGCCACCTTGTTTAGAATAATCCGCTCCCTCTTGAAAGGGAGGGATGCGGATGACCCTTTACAAGGTAGAGCTGAGGAATTTGTTCAGTATTTAACGGATAAAGTCGCTCGGATTCGGACAGAGCTGGACTCCAATTGCACGGTACCAGCCGAGGTACCGGGGGAAGGCCTTGAGCATACTTTATGGATTGAGTTTCAACTTGCTTCTCCTGAGGAAGTGGACAAGGCCAAGGGAGCGGTGAGTGCCTCCACTTGTATACTGGACCCATGCCCCTCCTGGCTGGTCTCGACCAGCAGAGAGGTGACACGCAGCTGGATCCGGACGATAGTTAACACCTCTCTCCGGGAGGGAATTTTCCCGCTCCTCCTAAAGGATGCGGTGGTGAGACCCCTCCTGAAGAAGCCATCTCTGGACCCAGCCATTTTGAGCAACTATCATCCAGTCTCCAACCTTCCCTTTGTTGGGAAGGTTGTTGAGAAAGTGGTGGCCTCTCAACTCCGACGGTCCTTGGATGAAACCGATTATCTGGACTCCTTTCAGTCTGGCTTCAGGCCTGGTTATAGCACTGAAACTGCTTTGGTTGCGCTGATCGATGATCTCTGGCGAGCCAGGGATAGGGGTCACCCCTCTATCCTTGTACTCCTTGACCTCTCAGCGGCCTTCGATACCATCGACCATGGTATCCTTCTGCGACGGTTGCGGGAGATGGGAGTGGGAGGCACCGTCCTTTGGTGATTCTCTTCCTACCTCTCGGACAGGTCACAGTCGGTGTTGGTCAGAGGGCAGAGGTCGACCCCAAGGCCCCTCAACTATGGGGTGCCACAGGGTTCAGTCTTGTCCCCCCTCCTATTCAACATCTACATGAAGCCGCTGGGTGAGATCATACACCGGCACGGGATTAAGTACCACCAATATGCGGACGATACGCAGCTGTATCTGTCCGCCCCGTGCCAACTCAGCGAAGCAGTAGAAGTGATGTGCCAGTGCCTGGAGGCTGTTAGGGTCTGGATGGGAGCAAACAAGTTGGCACTCAATCCAGACAAGACCGAGTGGCTTCTGATGTTCCCTCCCAAAGATTGGCCAAGTATTCCATCTCTCAGGCTGGGGGGTGAAATTATACGCCCCTCAGAGAGGGTCCGCAATTTGGGAGTCCTCCTGGATCCCCAGCTGACTTTAGAACACCATTTGTCGGCTGTGACCAGGGGGACCTTTGCCCAGGTTCGCCTGGTGCACCAATTGCGACCCTACCTGGATCGGGAGGCCCTTCAGACAGTCACTCAGGCCCTTGTGACCTCAAGACTGGATTACTGTAATGTGCTCTACATGGGGCTGCCCTTGAAGAGTGGTCAAAGACTTCAGTTAGTCCAGAATGCAGCCGTGCGAGCGATTGTGGGTGCACCCAGGTACACCCATGTCACACCTATCCTCCGTGAGCTGCACTGGCTACCCATTAGTCTCCAGACCCGCTTCAAGGTGCTGTATAATCACCTATAAAGCCCTACATGGCATCGGACCTGGGTACCTGAGAGACCGCCTCCTGCCAATTGCCTCCCTTAGACCGATCAGATCTCACAGGTTAGGTCTCCTCCGGATTCCATCTGCCAGCCAATGTCGGCTGGTGACCCCCCCCAGGGGAGAGCCTTCTCTGTTGCAGCTCCAGCCCTCCCCGTGGAGATCCGGACCCTTACTACCCTCCTGGCCTTCCGCAAAGCCACCAAGTCCTGGCTGCTCCAGCAGGCCGGGGGGCTTGTGAAATATCCAGCCCCATGGTAACTGTGAATGTTGCGTATTTTTAAAGTGTTGTTTTTTCTATTTATCCCCTTCCCTTGTTTATTGTAAGCCACCCGGAGTCCTTCGGGAGTGGGCGGCATACAAGACCAAATAAACTAAACTAAACTAAACTCATCACTGCCCTATAAAAGTGATTAGACCATTCAGTCATAATATTCAGTGTAGAGATGGTGCAAAAAGTCAAGTGCAATGAATCAGCAAAGGGGAAAACCACTTGTATCTGAAGGTATTTGGAATTCAAGAGAGTTGTTTTTTATTGTTCATAATATAGAGATTACAAGAGATTTTCAGCTATTGAAAAATGTGAGAGAGGAGCAGAAATATACGTTCTCCATTTGGCATCAGTACCGATATACTGATGGTATAGAAATATATATACACACAGAACTTCTTCATTGAATTTTGAATTTGAATTTTAATAGATTTGTATGTCGCCCAATCCCGAAGGACTCTGGGCAGCTTACATAAAAACAATTAAAATATTAAAAAGATTAAAAACACAAAACAATACAATTTAAAACAGGAAAACACAACATGCACTCTGTTATAATGGGGCTGAAGTTCAGTCAAGCTCAACAGCCCCAGGCCTGCCGAAACAGCCAGGTCTTAACAGACTTACGGAAGGCCAGAAGAGTGGGGAGGGTCCGGATCTCAGGGAGTAGCTCATTCCAAAGGGCCGGGGCAGCAACAGAGAAGGCTCTCCCTCGGGGAGCCGCCAGACGTCATTGTGTGGCTGACGGTACCCGGAGAAGGCCCACCCAGTGCAATCTTATTGGGCGCTGGGTGGTATGTTGCAGGAGGCGGTCATGGAGATATCCAGGTCCTAGGCCATGTAGGGCTTTATAGGTAATAACCAGCACCTTGAAGCATGTCCAGAGACCGATGGGAAGCCAGTGCAGCTCGCGGAGGATAGGTGTAACATGGGTGTACCTAGGTACACCCAGTATCACTCACGCAGCTGCATTCTGGACCAGTTGTAGTCTCCGAACACTCTTCAGGGGCAGCCCCATGTAGAGTGCATTACAGTAGTCGAGCCTTGAGGTGACAAGGGCATGAGTGATCATTTGGAGTGCCTCCCGGTCCAGGTAGGGCCGCAACTGGTGCACCAGGCGAACCTGTGCGAAAGCTCCCCTGGTCACAGCTGACAGATGATGTTCTAATGTCAGGAGAACACCCAAGTTGCGGGCCCTCTCTGAGGGGTATAAGATTTCACCCCCACCAGGGTTAAGGGTGGAATATCTGGACTATTTTGGGGTGGGGCAACATCCAAAGCCACTCAGTCTTGTCAGGGTTGAGCGCAAGCTTGTTCATTCCCATCCAGACAGCTTCCAGGCACTGGCACATTACTTCCACCGCTTCACTGAGTTGGCACGGGGCGGACAGATACAGCTGGGTATCGTCCGCATACTGGTGGTATTTGATCCCGTACCTACGAATGATCTCACCCAGCGGCTTTATGTAGATGTTAAATAGGAGGGGGGACAGGACTGAACCCTGCGGCACCCCATATTCAAGGGGCCTAGGGGTCGACCTCTGTCCTCCGACCAACACTGACTGCGACCTGCCAGAGAGGTAGGAGGAGAACCACCGCAAAACGGTGCCTCCCACTCCCACCTCTTCTAGCTGTCGCAGAAGGATACCATGGTTGATGATATCGAAGGCCACTGAGAGGTCAAGAAGCACCAGGATAGAGGAATGCCCTCTATCCCTGGCTTGCCAGGGATCATCGGTCAGTGCGACCAAAGCAGTTTCAGTGCAGTAACCAGGCCTGAAACCAGACTGAAAGGGATCTAGATAATCCGCTTCATCCAAGGTCCGCTGGAGTTGAGAAGCCACCACCTTTTCAACAACCTTCCCTAAAAATGGGAGGTTGGAGACTGGACGGTAGTTTTTAAGGACGGCTGGATCCAGAGCAGGCTTCTTGAGGAGGGGTCTCACCACCGCCTCCTTCAGAGGCTGCGGGAAGGAACCCTCTTGAAGCGAGGTGTTTATAATCCTCTGGATCCAATGGCCTTGTTCACTTCCTCAGGAGTGGCAAGCTGGAACTCACTCCACAAAGTTTGCTCAAGACTCTCCCTTGGCATCTCTGCTGGCACTGTCCAAGTGGAGTCAAGGTCCGTCTGAATCTGAGCGATTTTATCCGACAGATAAAATTTATCCGCTCTTCCCTGTAAGGGTTCACCTGCATCTCTCCCTTTCAGGAGGGGAGTGGGTTATCCTAAACAAAGCGGCCAGGCGAGATTCTGCGGACGCAATAAGGGCAGAAAAATGCGCACATTTTGCCGCCCGTATCGCCACTAGATAAGACCTAATAAAGGTTCTTAGCAGTGTTCAGTCAGATTCGGAGTTACTAGCCCTCCACCGTTGCTCTAGGCATCTCACAGGAAGTGATCTCTCCATGACAAGGGCGACATCTCAATCCCCTTTAATTCCAGATCACGTCTCCACTGCTCCGAGAGAAACACAAGGTTGAGTGTGTGCCCCACCACATGAGTCAGACCCTGAATTACTTGGGTCAAGTCCATGGTTGCCATGGAGGCCATGAACTCCTGGGCCCCATCAGAGTGTTCGCCAAGAGATGGCAGGTTGAAATCCCCCAGTACTATATGTCTGGGAAATTCAACCGCCAGTCCGGCTACTGACTCTAGGAGCGCAGGCAGGGCTGTTGTGACGCAGCTGGGAGGTAGGTACATCAACAATAAGCCCACTTGACCCCCAAGGCCCAACCTCACAAGGAGGGACTCACATCCAACAATCTCTGGAGTAGGGAGCCTGCGAGGCATCAATGACTCCCGGATTATAACAGCAACTCCTCCACCCCTTCCCTGGTGTTGTGGCTGGTGCCATGAAACCCTTCTGGGCACATTTCTGAGAGGGGGACTCCTCCCTCATGGCCCAGCCAGGTTTCAGTAATACATGCCAGGTCTGCCCCCTCATCTAATAGTAAGTCCCGTACGAGGGGAGCTTTATGGACCACAGACCTGGCATTCAGCAGCAGCAGCCTGAGACCAGGGCCCTGATTTCCCCTGTCACCTCGTTCCTGAGTTGAGCTATCAGGGCCAGAATGAGGGATCGCTGTGACATAGCGAACCCTCCTTCCCTGGTAATGGCTAGCCCTGAAGCTCCTGTCGTACCTGCCCCTCCCAGTCATAACCCCAATGCTCCGCCCCGCCCCCATGCCCGTAAATCCCCCTCCATCTCCCACGGCCCATGTTCTACTCGGCAGGCCATTCAATCCAGGCACTCTGGGTTGAGAGGCAGGTCTGGGCCCCCATCCGCTTCTGCTACTGCACTCAGTGGAGGGGGCTCCAGGCCGCACTCTCAATCCCCCCATACATACCAACCAGGCATTCTCCACATACATACCCCACTACAGATTAAAAGAATACAACAGTACAATAAAAAATTACACTAAATAAAAGAATGTGGGATCATTCACTCACAGGCATACACATACACTCCACATACAGAAAAGAGGGGGGGGGTTGCGCAGATGTTAGGATCAGTATTAATGTTGTGCAAGTAGGATTGTTCATTCACGGGGCGGAGACACAAATGTCGGATCAGTGGTAGGGAAATATAGAAGAAGTCGTTTGTCTTCTTTCCTAGATAGTGTGGCAAAGGGGGAAACAATCTGGATGGTTGAAATGGTGTCTCTAGAGTGATAGTAGGCGGTAGTAGTCGTGACAGGGAAACAGAGTCGTAAGTCTGGGAATCCAGGGGTCCAGAGTCTATAGGCAGTCCGAGGTCCATAAACAGGAAGAGCCAGATGGTAGAAATAATAAAGTGAAAAAGGCCCCACAGCTCAAAAAGGGCGAAGGAGAGGCCACAGCGCAGAGAGAGTTCGGTCGAGTGGAGGGGCCATGGCGATGATAAGCACAGTCACATGCCCACTCTCGTCCAGCACCATACGGATCAGCCACCCCACTCCTTGGAGACAAGCAGCGAACCGACACCCCTCCGAAAGATCCAGGGGCTCTCCCAGTCGCAGAAAGCAAGGACGAAGGTCGCCAGGACTGCCATAAGCCAAAGCATGATGAGAACAGAAGGAAGGGGGGGGCTGGGAGGGCCGTGACAGCGGCAGCAAGGCCAGCCGCCCGATCTCAGTTGGCCCCATCTGAACCAGCCACCCCCTCGCTGGCAGTTCATACGGTCCCAAAAGCTATCCCAGGTTTCCTCACTCCGAAAATAAGAGTCAAAAGAAGCACCAGCGTTGTTGGAAATCGCCGGGGGCAGCGCCGTTAGCGCGCCGCCACCATTTCCGCCGCCCGATAGAGAGAAGCCAGAGAAGAAGCCGCGAGAGCTAGAAACACGCCAGGGAGCAAGCCACGAACGGCGACTCCCCAACTGATCACCCGGTCGAGTCCCCAAAGTCATGCCCTACTGCTTTAAGCCCTTTCTTGCAGGGTTTGCTGTTGAGAAATATGATGTTTTCGGCATTTTTCTCATCCGCCCAGCCGGAGCAAGGAAGCTACCGGCCATTCATATTAGAAGAGACATCTTGGGCTAACTTTTAGGAAGACTAATTTATTTAATATTCAGAGAATAAGCATGTTACTGTTATTTAAAACAATTGTAATTATATTTACATTTTAGTGGAGACAACTTTAGCATTTTGTTTGAATTTGTCCACCTTTTCAAGTGTAATCCCAGACACCCAAAGATCAACAATCGCCCTTACCCTAAAAAGTTTGCATGTCTCAAACTCCATCAAGAGTAAGTTTAACAATGCATGCAGAACAGAGGGGGGTTGCTCCCAGTTTGGCCCTGATTGGGTGAACTGGTTGTAGCGGCGGTGGGAGGCTCCTCTCACCTGCCTGGACACTTCTGCGCATGCACAGGAATGTCGTGCACGTGCATGATCACACACAGGAGGGTGCCCGACTTGGTAGTAAAAAAATTGCCAACCCACTACTGATGTAGAACCTTACATTGCTAATATATACTAGCATCCATTATTTTATGTGCTTGATAAATATTTGTTGCCTTGCATATTCTTTAATCAAGGGATGACACAACAAACAGTTTTATATGGCTTTATCTCTTGTATGGTTTTATTGCTTGTAGTATCTGTAAACTTCCCAGAGTTACTAGGATAGTGAGATAGGCGTTGTCTAAATTTGATAAATTAACCGCTCATTTTCTTGAAGTTTAACAATAATTTCTTTTCAACATTTAATTTCCTCTGTCATCTGATCAGGAGCAGCAGTTATTAAGTTTTGTGCAATTTCCCAAATTATTTGATAGTCATAAGGCAGTCTTTTGATTTCCAACAGAAATAAGAGCAGCTGTGATCCTCCCTTAGATTCTTCTTATTGATCTGGGAAGAATAAAACATGCCTTTATCCTGGAAATGTTAAGTCCATACACTCTGCAATAAATCTAATCTGATCAGTGCAATAATATCTTCCTCTTTGTTGAAAGCAATAAATAAAATCTGATTGGTAAGCAATTTCTTTGATAAATACACCAAGATTCAGTAATTTAAACTAACGTTATCTATCTATCTATCTATCTATCTATCTATCTATCTATCTATCTATCTATCTATCATCTATCTATCTATCTGAATAATTGCACATTTTAACATTAGTATATGCCAATTTAAATTCAAAATTACGATCCTTACCAAGGAAATCTATCTATCTATCTATCTATCTATCTATCTATCTATCTATCTATCTATCTATCTATCTATCTATCTATCTATCTATCCATCCATCTATCCATCTATCCATCTATCTATCTATCATCTATCATCTATCATCTATCTATTTATCCATCCATCCATCCATCCATCTCTACATCCATCTCTACATCCATCCATCCATCTCTCCAGCCAGCCAATCAACCATTTCCTGCCTTTATTATTTTTTATAAATAACTCAAGGTGAAGAACATATACAATACTCCTTCCTCCTCCTATTTTCCCCACATCAACCCTATGAGATGGACTGGAATTTATTGTCCCCAAATCACCCAGTCAGCTTTCATGCCTAAGGTGGGAGACTAAAACTCATAGTCTCCTGGCTTGTAGCCTGGTGCCTTACCACTAGACCAAGCTAGCTCATTAAAAAAATAAGATTTTCAATAAAGCATCATATAAAAAATATACTTTGATTAATACTATTTATATAGTATTAGTTGTACATATTTTACATCATTGACTTCAGTTATTTGTAGTTGAATTGGATTGTTACAGCTGAGAGATATGTATGGATCTAATCTTGATTGTGTCTTGTCCAGTCTTCCCAACTGGACAAGCTCCCAATGCGCTGGTTGGAAGTTTGGAAGTTGGCATTGAAGCCAACACAATTATGCCCAGGTTCGCCTGGTGCGCCAGTTGCGGCCCTACCTGAATCGGGAGGCTCTCACGACAGTCACTCGAGCCCTTGTGATCTCTAAGCTGGAATACTGCAATGTGCTCTACATGGGGCTGCCCTTGAAGAGCACCCGGAGACTTCAGCTAGTACAGAACGCGGCCGCGCGAGTGATTGTGGGCGCACCTCGGTTCGCCCACATAACACCTATCCTCCGCGAGCTGCGCTGGCTGCCTGTAGATCTCCGGGTGCAATTCAAGGTCTTACTTACCACCCATAAAGCGCTCCATGGTAGTGGATCTGACTATCTGAGAGACCGCCTCCTGCCAATAACCTCCCTGCGTCCCATCAGATCGCATAGAGCGGGCCTCCTCCGTATTCCATCCGCCAGTCAGTGCCGACTGGCGACCACCCGGAGGAGAGCCTTCTCAGTTGCTGCTCCGACGCTATGGAACAATCTCCCCGTGGAGATTCGTACCCTGACCACAGTCCAGGCCTTCCGCACAGCCCTCAAGATCTGGCTAGCCCGTCAGGCCTGGGGATAAATTTTCTTGCCCCTCCCGAATGCTGAGTGAATGTTGTGTTTTAGTACCTTTTAGTTATTTCACATTTTTTTTCCTGTATTTTGTCTTTCACTCCCCTTCCCTTACTATTGTAAGCCGCCCTGAGTCCCCTCAGGGAAAAGGGCGGCCTATAAATGCTAAATAAAATCTAAAAAAAATAAAAAAAATTATGGAAGTCTAATCCAGTGAAAGGCTTGTTGTTTTTGACGTGAAAATTAGAAGGTTTTGCTAACATTAAATCATTGTCAAATATTGCACCCCTTATATTGAGTAATTTTCAATATTATTGTCAGGGTTCCAAATAGCATCCAAAAGTAAATCAGAGTCCAAGGCAAAGTATTGCTAAAAGTTCCAATTTATTAAGAGAGTTATGTTGGCACATCTGGGAAAATTTGAATGTGAAGGCTTCCTGGTTTTCCCACCCAGTTGAAAATTCAAGATCTTGCCCCCACACCCACAGGTCCATCACATAGTCCAATCTTCCACTGCCATGCTGGCAGCTTCCACCATCCAGTTCTGGTCAGGTGCAGAGGTTCAGAAATAAAGGATGACCTTGGCTTTCTAGAAAGAATTTTGTTATGGCTACATACCATCTAACTCTGTACAATCCCCCCTCCTATTTTCCCACAATAGAAAATGCATAGTAGAATAATAGAAAGCGTGGGAGGCCTAAAATCCACAAGAAAATATGGCTGTAGGCCTGACAATTATATTATTTTCATCTATGTGATTGCATTTCTCAATGTGAAAAGTATGCAATGGAGCCATTCACCATGTGATGGCTTTCATCTCATTAGATTGTATGGGAAGAGCTATGATTAAGATTTTCCATTTTCAACAGCAATGCTGTACTTCCCATGGTATCTGGTGCCAACGTTTTTACTAACTGCAAATACTTTCAAATGCTAATATTGAGCCAAAAGATATAACATAGAATGCTGGATTATTATTAACATAATCTTAATCTTATGGTTTCTACAATTATACATCAAATTGCCGTACTGAGTACTGACGTCTACATTGTAAAATAAGGAGATATGAAAAAAGCAAGGCAGAGAAACAATTCCAGTTGAAACAATTTGTCCACATTATAAAGCTTGAGTAAAGCGACATTGCTAGCAGGGTGTAAGCAGAAAAGAGAACACTTGCTTCATAATCATGTCTGCTGGCAGAAGATCATAGAGAGATAATTAATTGCTCAATACCATACACTTTTGTTTTTATTGCAATTTTTTAAATACAAAACACCATTTAGATGCCATTTGAATGACAAATGATACGCTTGCAGAATATTCCTCCAACTAGAGATTTATAACATTTAATGTTTGGATTCACTGGTGTTTGTTTGTTTTGTTTTGTTTTTATTCTTGCCAAGGGAGAAAAAAAATCTTCATAAAAAGTAGAATGAATTAGCAAATATTGAGAGACGATAGGCATTATTGTTCAGCAACATCTGGAAAGCTATGTTTGGTTTAGGGGAAAATCATGGGAACTTAACTGTTTTTTTTTTTTTTTTGTAAATGTGTTTTTATTTTTCCATTTTCATTTCGTACAGTCACATATATACTGTGCATAACCGGGGAACTTAACTGTTGTAGGCAATATAAATGTGTTGCTCAGACAGTTCTTTGTATAAGAAATTCAATGCACATCCACTTATGGTCACATCACATTGCATTTTCTTATGAACTGTTACTGTAAGTTTAACTGTAGCCCGAGGTTACAACTTTAGCTCTAAAAGTAGATTTACTTTTAAATTCTACTTTTAGTAGAATTTCTATGCCCAACATTTGTTACAAATCATTGTCTAGAAGTATGCCGATAAAAAATACCCAGCACTATTTTGAACAGTTGAAAAACCAAAGGATGGCTATATATTTGTTAATTGATTCAAAGTGCTTTTAGCCATTTTCACAGAGCAGAATGGTTTTTAGCATAAGTGAGTGGGAAAGCACAATCTTTTATAAACACTTCATAGTTATCACATGCCCTAGAGAAGTATTTTTTTTCTAATTGTCATGATGCAAATGGAAAGCTGAACAGAATAGATAGAGGCTACTCTAAGAAAAGCTCAGTTATGTATAAATTATGTAGTGTTGTATCATTTCTCTTATGCTGTATTAGCTATTTTACTGTGTTTCTGTTTTGGGTGGTGTATTTATTTGTTTTTAACAAATTATTGTGACTTCTAAATTGCTTTAATCTAAGTGACTTGAAATACTAGATAAATGTTAGTGATTTAGTGACGAGATAAGACATACAGGTAGTCCTTGAGTTACAAGTGCAATTGGGACTGATATTGCTGTCAATAAGTGATGCGCTCTTATAGTTTAATGTCCCATGGCTGCACCACAACCTTGGCAATCCAGGCAGTCCTGGGTGTTGTGGTAAGCCAAGAGACATGGGGCCTTAAGAAGCAATAGAAGGGAGTCCCAGGTTCCACAGGAGAGTATGTATGTTGTTGGAGGCGGGTGCAGGCAATGTGCAGACTGATCCCATTCAATTGGGTCTCCAGATAACGGCTGCTGAAACCTGTCAAATTGTCCACATAGCTTCCTGCTTGCTTAAATGGGAAAACATTTCATTAAAACAGCTAAGGATGATTTAACACTGTCTCAGATCTGAAATGGGGATGCTGTAAGGACAACATCACGAAGACATAGCAGAAAAGAAGAAGTTGCTGTGTGTAGGTGTAAGTTCACAGAGATGCTGAATCAATGACATTTTTCCATATGGCCTATCTTGTGGATGGAACTAAGGAAAATGTGATGCTGGTCAAGAGGAGAAAGACAGAGAGAGAGAGAGAAGAAAGAAAGAAAGAAAGAAAGAAAGAAAGAAAGGTAGATAGATAGATAGATAGATAGATAGATAGATAGATAGATAGATAGATAGATACGTAGATAGATAGATAGATAAATCAGGGTATGGCAAGCTGATATATACTACCACTGTAGCAGTGGAAAAATTGATAGAATGACTTGCATCTGCTCCAAATCCCTTTGTAAGCATGGAAAACACAGTAGGGTAGATTAAACTCATAAATTAGGATTTCCCTGTTTTCACTCAGTTACCTCCCCTCCACTCCCTGATAAATACCTTGGAGGATTTGCAGGAGACTACAGTAGCAATAAGTTACTCTTGAGTTGTTGACACACTCCTGGGCCTCAAAAATAAGTGGAGAAATACCCGTGAGTGAGAGAAAAGAATGATGGTAGTGGTACTTTGAAACTCGGCAAAGAACAAGCCTGAGTAATCCAGGGGCTCTCAAATGCCTTACAGCTATCAATTCTTAACTTTCATGCCATCATTTTTCATCCTTCAGTTGGTCGACCCTTCGTTTTTTGTTCCAGAAAAGCCTGCTTTTTTCTTAGTGATTTTAATCTGATTGAAGTTGCTGTAAGCCAAAATTTTATGTCCCACCATAGTGCATCCCACAAACAATTAACCTACCACCTGGAGGCTAAATTCCTGTCTCAGTTGTCTGCTGGGAACTGCAAAAACACTTGACTTGTCAAGAGAATGCCAAACCACAGGACTCAAGACTTGTAGACTGTGTTTGCTTGAAGGCTTGCACATTAGTTATTTAAAATAACTGAGGCTGTATGGTATCACTGCATTGGTGACTATTTGAGAATCTATGCCATGGTGTCAAACTTGATTGCGTCACATGATGTCACATGATGTATTGCAGTGTTTTTTGCCTTTGTGCAGCTGGGGTGGGCATGGCCTGCAACATGATGCATCCACCCTATGGGCTACCAGTTTGACACCCCTGATCTATGCCATGTTCAGCTTCATAATGAAAAGCAAGTGGATACAAGTGCATTAAAGAAAGTAAACTTATTTTGCACAATTGTTGGCTGCCAATGTTGGTGCGATAATAATCATTGTGGATGCTTTTTGGAAGGGACACTTTAATTCCTCCATACATTGTCTTCCATCTTTCAACTATGGCTGGATGCTGTGCAGCTCATTATGGAGTTGAAAGAGAAAAGCAATGATTTCTAGTTCTGTAACATTATCCAGAGACATATTTGCCTTCATTCATTTCTCATACTGCTTGTTAATAAAGAACTGAAATCCTAAAACTATTTTATCATCTTTGAAGAAATTCCTGTGTTGGTCCATTTTTCCCCCCATAAAAAACCCTCTAGGCAAACTAAAAAGTTATTGGGTTGAGAAAGTTTGCCTCTTGTGGATATGTAATTGGTTAAAGAAAGGGGATACAAAAATCTGAATCTTCTTGGAAAATGGAAGAGATCAAGCTCTGAATAGCTATGCTAGAACGGATGCTTTTTAATATAAATTATTTGGTGTCATCAGAATAGTTGATGGAGGAGGATCATGCAAATGTTCTTTCAAGGAGGAACCACAGGATTATTTCTTCTCCATCACAGTTGTAAAAATTACATTATTGGTATTTAATTAGCTGTGGTGTCAAAGAGACATGTCTATCCCAAGAACACAAGGGTGTGACAACTGGTGCAAATTCCTAGATGAGTGCAAATGGACTGTGTGACTCAGTCATAATACAGCAGCCCTTAAAAAAACCCAATGGATCAATGTATATTGTGGCAACTTTCATTGCTGAGATAGATATATGCTTTAAAATTTATGGGGTAAAATTCGATACAGTGTTTTAAAAATTCAATTGGCTTATATGTGGTTTGTCTTCTTGTTCAGGTTAAAACTTTTTATCTCTTGGATCATACCATGAGTATCTCCTTCAAAGTTACGAACTAGAGCGTGATCATCCTGGCCTCAAATCTGCCTCATTTTTTTCACCTACTTCGAGATGCGATCAACCACTGCATTTATATCACCATCCAAAATGTACTCTGGTGGCACCAATGTTTATTCAGGAAAGGACTACATAAATTAGCAGCCCCTATTGGATTTTGCACCTTGTTTTAACAGACCTGCTCTGTTTGGCTTTGTGAACAGCAGTGTCTTTGTACAGTTTTGATTTATTAGCTATCTTGAGGTACCGGTGAAGGGAGAAATGTATACCAAACAATACAAGAATCAGAGTAGCCTGAGGTAAGCTTATTTATGTAGTTACCATCAAGAATAAAAATAGTGGCAACATAAAAGATACAAAGGAAAACACTAGAGCAGACCTACGCATTAGTTGGAACATCTCAATGGTAGGACGCTGTCACATAGCTAAGATCCCTAAGTCTGTTCTTGGACAGAAACCATTCTTTGTGTGTTCCAAATGTTTGTAGACTACTGGTCACACAAGACCATATTTATTTATTTAGTGTGATAAGCAATTGAGTCTGGATTTTAATTGCTTTGGTTTATCATGTCAACCCTCTCCAATTTTTATCACTATGTCACTACACATAGTCTAGTCATGTCACTAGAGAGTGCTTCATTTTCCTCAGCTATAATTGTGGGAGGGGGGGCAGGGATTGGGTATATTTAGCTTAATGAAAAGAAGAACTGGGGTGACATGATAGCAGTGTTCCAATATCTAAGGGAGGGGGTTAACCTATTCTCCAAAGCACCTGAAGGCAGGACAAGAATCAATGGGTGGAAGCTAATCAAGGAGAGAAGCAACCTAGAACTAAGGAGAAATTTCCTGATAGTTAAAACAATTAACCAGTGAAACAACTTGCCTCCAGAAGTTGTGGGTGCTCCAACACTGGAGGTTTTAAAGAAGAAATTGGAGAACCATTTGTCTGAAATGGTATAGTATCTCCTGCTTAAGCAGGTGGTTGAACTAGAAGACCTCCAAGATCTCTTCCAACTCTGTTATTATGTTATCCTGTTATAATCAAAGAAATAAACACCTTAAAGTATTTGAAGAAGCAAAACAAAATGCTCTTATTTTCGCTGAGAATTCCTGATGAACTGTTCTCCAATTGACACAAGCTAAATATCATTAAACAATAATTGCCTAATTTTGCCTATTTAGCACATTTTTCTAGAAATTGTAGAAGAAATCTCTTTAAATAAATCATTCTCAAATAGAAATTTAGAATTATAAATAGTAATCAACAGATGCCCTTATTTCAAAAAGTGATGTGCCACTGAATTTTGAAAGTTGAATTAACTTTCTACTCTACTCACATTTGGGATATTTCAACACTTCAGCTCTGGACTCCTAATAACACATCAAGTCAGCCTCTGTGAGCCATCCAAAGTTCAAACCACCTTTCAGAAAGATATTTTACAATCCTATCGTTAGATCTCTGCCATTTGGTAATTTACAGCTTTCTGACACATCCCAAAGCTGCAGTCCTGCTCACCATGCTGGAACAAAGTATTGGGATAATAAGGTCTCCTGCCTGAAGTAAATCAAAGTAGTCCCTTGTCAACAGGGCCTCCTGAAGAAAATTAAACCAGCTACAGTAACTCTTTCTTGTGTTTACAGAGGCCTCTTTTAACACTGGCTGCCTTATCCCCCCCACTGTTTCTAGAGCCTGAAACAGGTTTCATTTATGCTGACATTTTAGCCAATTCTGTTATTTCTGAGGATAAGGATACCCTAACCCTCTGGCTTCTGGAAGTTTGATTTTTCTAAATACTTGATGACAGATAATGAATTAATATGAGTATTTGATAGAAATATTCAAATTTCTTCTCCTCCTCCTCCTCCTCCTCCTCCTCCTCCTCCTCCTCCTCCTCCTCCTCCTCTTCTTCTTCTTCTTCTTCTTCTTCTTCTTCTTCTTCTTCTTCTTCTTCTTCTTCTTCTTTTTCTTCTAGTAAATGGTTACTAAGATCCATTTTTATTTGGCCTTCTTGCTGCAAGATCCTGCCTTTCTTCCTTTTTTTCTCCCCAGGCCTCTTCCCCAAGTTCTCCTTTTCTTTCCTTTAAAACAGGGGTGGGGAGTGATGGCCCTTTTATTTTGACCTGTGGACTTCAAATCCCAGAATTCCTGAGCCAGCCATGGGAGTTCTGGGAATTGAAGTCCATAAGTCATAAGTCAGTGGCCATCTTTCCCCACCTCTGCTTTAAAGCCTTAGGGCTTGCTTAGTCTTCCTTCTCCATTTCTTTAACCAATCTTACAGTTATTTTAAGGTGAACAGACATCCGGCTTTCAGTGGGACAGTCCCACTGTCAGAACCTCTCCATTAGATAATTAGGAAAGAAAACCACGAGACTCCATGGGTAGAAATCAAGTGTACTTTTACTAATTATAAATGATTAAAGGCATAGCGAAGTGAAGACTGATTATTTAGGTGCGAAAGCGATTGATATATAGAATAACCCATTCCCCACCCCTTGGCATCACAGTTACAGTCCAATCATAATTCTCCCAAGTGTCAGGTGTGAGATAACTTCAAAAGGTATCACGAAGATGGAATGTTGGTGCCGTTAGTCCTGGCGGGAATCTCCTATGCATGCGTAGTCCAACAGGCAGCTGAGCTCCAGAACCTTCCTCCAGCACAATTAGTAACCCCTCCCAAATACCATGCCCTCCCTCCCCGTTTCATGGCAGCTGAAGCAACAACAAAGCAGAGGCTGACATCCGGCCGTCCTCCGGAAAAAAGGCGTTCAGGCCTGGAAAACGACAAAACACAAACAAACAGACAAACAACAAAAACAGAAGAGAAAAAGAGGGGGGGAGAGAAAGTCAAGGCTTGTCAGGATAAGCAGAATAAAACTGTCGAAGCAGTCGGGGAGCATGGACATGGGACTTGTCCACTCACTCGGTATGAGATGGAGGAAAATGTTTCAAGCCACCAGGTACTGAATCCGATTCCGCCGCCATCGAGAGTCTAATATTTCTCGAACCTCAAAATGTTGTTCACCATCAATCAACAGGGGAGCAGGCGGTGGGCCCACCAGCGGATGTAAAGATGAGAAACGAAGTGGTTTAATGAGGTTAACGTGGAAAACTGGATAAACACGGCTGAGATGCTTGGGTAGCTGCAAACGAACCGAAACAGGATTGATGACTTTGATGATGGGAAATGGGCCCACGTACTTAGACCCCAACTTCTTAGACTTTTGTGTATGTAGGAACTTCGTGGATAAATAAACCTGGTCACCCACCTTGTACTGATAAGGTTGCGCACGCTTCTTATCAGCCTGTTTCTTATGAGCGCGATGCGCAGCATCCAAAGTACTAAGTTCCAAAGGCCAAATATGGCTCAATCACTCACTCCACTCAGAGATGGAAGAAACTTGTGGTTGCTCAAGGGGAACCTCAGGAATAGGAACAAAGTCCTGACCAGACACAACACGAAAAGGAGTGAATCCAGTGCTGCTATGGACAGAATTATTATAAGCCACTTCAGCATGCAGCAACAAGTCCACCCAATCATCTTGCTGATAATTGATGAAACAACCTAAATATTGTTCCAGCACAGAATTAGTCCTCTCGCAAGCCCCATTAGTCTGAGGGTGGTGGGTGGAGCTTAGGCCCTGGGCTGAGCCAATGCGCTTAAGAAACTCCTTCCAGAAAGCAGAAGTGAATTGGACCCCTCTATCGGAAACGATGCGATCAGGCACCCCATGCAAACGGTAAATGTGAGAAATGAAGAGCTTAGCAAGTGCCTTCGCAGAAGGAATCTTGTGGCACGGAATAAAATGAAGTTGTTTGGAAAATAAGTCAGTAACCGCCCATATGACGGTGTGCCCCTGGCTCTCGGGAAGTTCGACAATAAAGTCCATAGAAATTTCCTTCCAAGGGGCGACAGGGCGGGCTACAGATTGGAGTAGACCTTGTGGCTTCCCTGGTGGTCGTTTAGCGGCTGCACAGACTGGACAACTGGCAACATAAAGTTCAATGTCTTTTTTCAAAGAGGGCCACCAAAACTACCTCTTCACCAAATGCAGCGTCTTCACAAATCCAAAGTGACCCGCCATCTTGGAATCGTGAGCCCGTTGGAGAACAATGAGTCGAAGAGAGGCAGGGACGTAAAGTTTCGCCCCAATCCACGGTAAATCGTCCCTCATTGTGCATTCACCTCGATGCTGCTGGAACCAGTCATCCTGGGGAAGGGCCTGTTTGAGGTCAGAGAGGAAATCTTGAGGCACGTCTACTTTCGAGTGCGCCTGCTGCCGAGTGACCACCGGAGCAGCAAGGCTGGATGCGGGAACCACGGGTTGAACAATACTTAGCTTAGAGCAGTTGTACTGAGGGAGTCTGGACAAAGCATCAGCCATGAAATTCTTCCCTCCCGGGATGTACTTGAATGTGAAATTAAAACGATTGAAATGCTGAGCCCAACGCATCTGCTTAGGGGAGAGTCGCCTGGGAGTCCTCAAAGCTTCTAAGTTCTTATGGTCAGTCCATACCTCAAACGGGTGTTTAGCGCCCTCCAGAAAATGGCACCACGTGGCTAAAGCCCATCGTACAGCAAATGCTTCCTTCTCCCAGATTGCCCAACGCCTTTCCATGTCCGTGAGCTTCTGGGAGGTGTATGCACACGGTTGTAAATTACCTTGGTCATTAGTCTGAAGCAAGATGGCCCCAACCGTCACGCCGCTGGCATCAGCTTGAACGACAAAAGGCTTGTCCATGTCCAGATGCTTCAGAACCGGTTCCGCCACAAAGAGTCGTTTCAGTTTCTCAAAAGCAGCCTGACACTCCATGGTCCAATCCAGCGGCTTGCTAGGCTTAGGTTTAGGGCCACCTTTGGACTTCAATAAATTAGTGATAGGAAGTGCAATTTTGGCAAAAGAAGGAATGAACTGACGATAGAAATTAGCAAAACCCAAAATTTTCTGCAATTGTTTACGTGTCCGGGGCACCTCCCACTCAGTGACCGCCTTTACTTTAGTGGGGTCCATTTCAATACCAGCGGGGGAGATGCGATACCCAAGGTAGTCAATCTTCTCCTGGTGAAATTCACACTTTGACAACTTGGCGTAAAGTTCAGCGGCCCGGAGCTTCTTCAGGACAGTGCGGACTAATGTGTACTTGTACTTGTACTTGTACTTGACGCCTCTTCACCCATCGTGGGTATAGACGACTTCCATGGAAATTTGACGCCACTGTTTTCGATCCTGGGCTAGGGTTGTCAGGTGGTGCAGCCAGTCGCTATTATATGATTTTCGGCTAAGATTGAATGGGCGCATGACTATATCTTCAGCTTTCCGTTTGAAGTGACGCAGAGTGGTTAGACGAACACCTCCTTTTGGCCGTTTCCAGGTCGGACCAGGCTCTGCAAGCAGGGAAATTTTTGGGATTCGGTTATCTGGCATTCTCAATGTATGGCCTAGCCAGCGCCAGCGTCTAAGTTCTATAATGGCAGATACATTTTCATTGATATCACATCTTCGGTGGATTTCAGCATTGGATATTCTTTCAGAGTACTTGATTTTCGTAAGTCTACGCAAGCAACGGTTTTGAAATAAGTCCAGTTTGTGTTGATGAGCAACTTTTATTGGCCAGGTTTCACAACCATATAATAACGTTGGTATGATAGCAGCCTTGTATATATGGACTTTGGTTTTCAGGCGAATGTCTTTCCTAGCCCAGAGTTTCTTGAGTGAGCTCCAGGCAATTGTTGCTTTTTGAATTCTAGCACTTATTTCTGAAGAAACATCTCCATTTCCCGTAATGTTGCTGCCAAGGTAGGTGAAATGATCAACAGCTTCAATTGGTTCATTTTGAATGTGGATGGTTTGGTCGTCTATGTGGTTGCAGCACATCATAAGCTTGGACTTGTTGCCACTAAGGACTAAGCCTAGACTTGCAGCTTCTTTTGCCACTCTATCCACCATGCCTTGTAGTGAATCGAACGAATCTGCGATCAGGGCAATGTCATCGGCGAATGTTAAGTCGGTCAGTATAAAGTTATTTGGGTAGATAATGACTCCTCCCGGTTGATTATCAAGCGCTTTCGACAATATGGCATCCATTCCGATGTTGAATAAAGTTGGTGACAAGATACCACCTTCCCTGACTCCAGAGTTTACGGTGAAAGCGTCACTTTCTTCATTATAGGCTTTTACTTTGCAGGATGTATGGCGATAAAGGGCTGTTATTATGCCACACAGCTTGTTTGGAATTCCGTCTTGATGTAATAACTTCCACAGACTTTCTCTATGAATGCTATCAAAAGCAGCGGTAAAGTCGAGAAAGGCAACGTAGGTTGGCTGCCTGTACTCATGGTGCAGTTCTAGTAGGTGTCGTAGGGCACTAATTTGGTCAATACACCCTCTCCCTGACCTAAAACGTGACGTGTTCATCATAAGTTTGAGTGTAAATAAGGATATCGTCTAAATATACGATAACGCCCTTGTAAAGGTGGTCATGCAAAATTTCATTAATTAATTGCATGAAGACTGCAGGCGCCCCCTGCAGGCCAAAAGGCATCACCCGGAACTGGAAACAACCGAGGGGGCAGTTGAAAGCCGTCTTCCACTCATCCCCCTCCTTTATGCGGACCCTATAGTATGCTTCTCTGAGGTCCAATTTAGTGAAAATGCGGCCCTTTCCCAATTGGGCCAGCATGTCCTTCATCAGTGGTAACGGGTATAGGTTTTGAGCTGAGATACAGTTCAGGTTTTTGAAATTAACACATAATCTCAGGGAGCCATCTTTCTTCTCTCTGAACAACACGGGTGCAGCTACCTTGGGTCGTGCTGGCTCAATGAAACCCCTTTCCAAGTTTTTATCAATGAATTTTCTCATTTCCTCCATTTCCCTAGGAGACATTGAATATATTTGGGGCTTTGGAAGCTTTACCCCCGGCAAAATATCGATGGAGCAATCAGTAGGTCTATGGGGTGGAAGCTTATCTGAAGATTTTTCACTAAAAACTCCTTTCAGGTCCCAATATTCTTTTGGAATCTTTTCTTCCCCCTCAATTCTCTCCTGGCCCCTGGCGGCCAATGCAGGGCTGGAGCCAGCAGGCTCTGAGGTATCGCCCTCCCCATTTGGAGCTGTGCTGGTGCGAATGCGCAGCCACCCCTCCCTCCAATTAATGCGAGGGTTCCATTTACGAAGCCAGGGGAGTCCCAAAATAAGGGGTCTGTCCATTCCAGGAGCCACAATAAAAGAGATCAATTCTACGTGGGTGCCCATTTTCATCTCTAGAGGTTCAGTGTAGAAATGGGCTGGGCCACCCCCTGCAATGGATCCATCGATTTGGCAAAACACAATAGGGGTTTTCAAAGTTCTTAATTTCAGGCCCAGTTTTTCAACCATTGCAGGATTAATCATACATCTCGAACAGCCCGAATCAAGGAGGGCAGGAAGCTGTTCTGTCTCCCCATCGGGTGGTACCCTTAATTCTATTGGGATCAACATGGGGCCTTTATTTGAACTCACCCAACGAGGCGAGGTGTCGTCATTGGAGTCATCAGAGGAGCTGGGGGTGACGTCTGCTTCTTCCTTCACCTCCTGCCTGAAGCGCTGGGGGGTGTTTTCAGCAGCGGAAGCAGCCTCTTTCTTCTTCCCTGGGGCCTTGCTCATCTTCCCTTCCCTCTTGGCAGGGGGCGGGGCGGTTGCAGGAAGTTTAACGTGGCAATCTGTGGCGCGGTGGCCCCCCCTCCCACAACGGAAGCATGTGAGCGGCTTGGCCTTGCCAGTGGAGCTTCCCTTTCCTTCACCCCTGATGCGGAATGGGGCCTTTTGAGCTGCGGGGGGGGGGGGTGAACTCCCTGCTTTCTCCTCTCTCGCACGTTGAAGTCTAATCAAATTGAGCTCAACGTCTGCTGCATTTTCATACCAAACATTTTCAAACCTTCCTCCAGCACAATTAGTAACCCCTCCCAAATACCATGCCCTCCCTCCCCGTTTCATGGCAGCCGAAGCAACAGCAAAGCAGAGGCTGACATCCACTTTCAAACAATTTGTCCCGCCTCCCGTGGCATTTTAAAAAAGTCCCGACTCTCCAGACGCCCCTCTGACTCTCTCCCGAGGCAAAGGCAGAGCTCCTTCGCCCTGCAAGCTTATTCTGCCTTGACCCTGAGTCTTGCTGCGGGGCGACCAAAGAAGCACGTTTTCCGGCACTTGGGAGAAAGACCGCCCCACCTCCCATGCCCCTCGCCCATCTCCTTCGGTCAGACAAGTTGTCATCGCGCAGCACCGGAGCGCACGCCCTCTGTGTGGAATCCCCCACCCGGGTTTCTCTCCCCCCCTTTTTGTCAGGGATGGAATGGAGGCGTCCGCCAAGTGGTGGCTGCTGGTCCAGCTGGGGCTGCTTCTGACTCACCTTCCAGGTAAGGGCCGGTGGGGGGGGGTCGCCATCTCCCATAGGACCTATCCTCCCCCCTGCTCTTGCCTTTCCTTCTGCTTGCTCCATCCCAGTGGAGTCTGATCCCGCCTCTTATTTGGACTTCCTGCATCCCCCCCCCAAATGGAGCACCCCATTTCAAGCAATGAAGGGCGCCAAGCAGGACAGGGTTGCAAACTCCCCCTTCCCCCAAGGCTGTAGGCAAAATCTGCTCTCCAGCATCCCGTCCCTGCCCTGCCTTCCCGGAGCCATCTCTATGGAGGCCCTTTTTGGCTTTAATGCGAAGCCTTGAGGGGGGAACAGGGCACGCCCAGGCACCTGTCTCGGACTCTGCCCCTGAATCAGGAACACTGGAGAAGGGGGCGCAGATCGCTGACTTTTTAAAGCAACTTTTTGGAAGGAGGATGGGAGGAAGGATAGGGCGAGTACTGAAGGCATCCCACCTGAAATCACTTTTTAAAAAAGCCATTTTAAAAAAATCCCACTTTTAAGGCGGTGAGCAGATCTAATGCTCCTTCCGACTCCCCACAACAGAGAAAAGGAGGGGGGGAGAAAGTTAGGGAAGGAAGGAAAGAAGGAAGGAAAGGAAAGAAAAGAAAGAGGGAAGGAAAGAAGGGGAAAAAAGAGTGACTGGCCCCATTTCATCCAAGCAGGTTTTCATGCCTAAAATGGGACTAGAAACTCCTGATTTCTTGTCTGGTGCCTGAACCACTACTAAGCAAACTGGCTCTCTTATCCATATTTGATCTACTGTGACCAAATATCTTCCAAATCGTGCCAGGAAAGCAGCTCAGCACAGCTGCATTGAGCAACAGGAATTATTTTTACGGCTGTGTAGTTTCTCCTTTTGCAAAACTAGCAGATTAAATAGCAAACTCGCCACAAGATTGCAAGTAACTTCTAAAAGTTCTCCTCAAATAGCAGTTATCTGAAACTACCCAGTGAGCAGAGTTGGGTGGTGATATTATTGTATCTCTGTATAAAGCCATGAATTTTTTATAGAAGGTCATAGACAAATAGCTGTCCTTTGGGGTCATTACAGGTGTCTTGAATAGAAGAACATGGGTGTTTTCTGATACGGAAGCATTTTGTATAAAATAGAGTGCAACATTGGCTAATAAACAATAGCTCCAAACTTAGTTTTAAATTCATACATTTAAATTCATTGCTATTTTCACATACTATGTGAACGAGACAGTTTTTATATTCCAACACTTCAGGATACAATGTTAAGCTTATTGCATTGGGAGATTTTGTACAACATTTGCTTAAAATATTTAAGAAAAAAATGGTTGGATACTTTGTTGTTTAGAATGCAAGGCAAGCACACTTCAATTTTAAGGGACTGGGATTATTTCCATATACTGTACAGCTAGACCTCGATTTACAACCACAATTGACCCTAAAATTTCCATTGTGAAGCAAGACGGTTCCTCATTTCATGACCTTTCTTTCCACAGTTGTTAAGTGAGTCACTACAATTGTTAAGTGAACCATGCAGTCATTAAGCAAGTTTGGCTTTTCCCAGTCACTTTGCTTGTTGGAAACCAGCTGGGAAAGTGACAAATGGTGATCGCATAATCCTGGATACTGCAACTATTATGAACACATGCCAGGTGCCAAGCAAATTTTGACCATGTGGTCATGAAGATGGTGCAGTGGTCATAAAGGAGAAAAACAGTCACAAGTCAGAAGAGCAACAAAGATGATTAGGGGACTGGAGGCCAAAACATATGAGGAACTATTTCTGGAACTAGGTATGTCTAGTTTAATGAAAAGAAGGACTAGGAGAGACATGATAGCAGTGTTCCAATATCTCAGGGGTTGCCACAAAGAAGAGGGAGTCAAACTATTCTCCAAGGCACCTGAGGGTAGAACAAGAAGCAGTGGGTGAAAACTAATCAAGGAGAGAAGTTGTGAATGTCCCAACACTGGAAGTTTTTAAAAAGATGTTGGATAACCATTTGTCTGAAATGGTGTAGGGTTTCCTTCCTAAGCAGGGGGTTGTACTAGAAGATCTCCAAGGTGCCTTCCAACTCTGTTATTCTATTCTAACATATACTGTTTTAAAGAAGCACAGAGGGAACAATCCTCCAGGCTTCAATTATGTTGCACTGTAAAGGGCTTCTGGTCTATTTAAGTGATCACTCTTCCTTTTCAGTTTGTCAGCTTTTAATACTTTGGTTTTATTAAATGAATGTTAGCATTCAGAAGGTGCCTTCACTATGTTCATCTGCCCTCTCCCCATCAAAGTTGTGCTCTCCAGGAAATAATTTTATGGGCCTGGGAGGCTGCTAGCATTTTCCATTAGAAAGCAGTAAGCCTTGTCTCAAAATTTGATCTATACAATGTAGATTGTTTTTGGCTTTGTGTGATTTGATTGAGACTCTTTATCAATTGCAGATTGTAAGCAATTGTTTCTTTCATCACACCAAAGCCAAAGCAAAGAAACCACATTGATGAACCATAATGCATAAAACTTTTGCTTACTACCAGAGCCCCTGAGAAGGATTAATTACTGATCTCTATTAATTCTAAAATGTTTATTGAAAAGTCCTGCATTCAGAAGGCATACATCTTTAGTAGAGGTCTATTGGACTCTTTCCATAATGCCTAAGAAGGGAAACCAGGGGAAGGATGCAACTACTCAATGAAATAATTCTTCTTGTAAAAAGCAAAAAATTACAAACATTCTGTATGATATTTGTTTTACAGTTTTAAGTCTGTAGAATTTTGAAAGGAGGTTTTGATAAATTTCCTTATTTGCATCTGAAGAACTCTAATCGCTTAAAGATTCTCAAAATGTAGGAAAACTTAGTAGATGGAAAGTACCTAAATTCAGAAAATAAAGGTGAGGAACTTGTGTGAGGTAGAAAAAACACATTCAGCCTCTTCTCTTGTTTTTATAGAATTTTGTAGTCACATGAACTAGAAGACCTTTTAGAGAAAGGCAGTTGTTTCATGAATCATGAATATATAATAATTACCTAGAGGGAAATTAAACAAGTTCTTCAATATGAGACTTTGTTATAAAACAATAGGTGAACAATATAGACCAGTGACTCGGGTGAAATCAACTTACCTTTGCTACCGGGTCGCAAATGTGAGCCCACATGCCACCTCTACGCATGCGCAGGACCTTCCGCACATGCACAGAGTAACAAAAATGGGATGTGATGACGTCCGGGAGGGTAGATGGAGCCTCCTGCCGCCACCACTACCAGTTTGCCCAAACTGGATAGAACTGGCTGAATTGCACCACTGCAGTGGCCCTCAATCTTTTGGGTACCAGGGACTGGTTACATGGAGAAAGTTATTTCTGTGGACCAGAGGGTATGTGGTTTTGTGTGCTGCCTGTGTGCCGTGGATGGGGCTTTGCTTGTTTGCACGGACCGGTTGCTGGCATGCTGTGGACCAGTGCTGGTCCACAGATCAGAGGTTGGTGACCCCTGATATAGACCACTATTGGATGAATGTGAGAGTTGTGGGGAAAAAGTGAATGAAGATCTGGAGAACTGCAATGTCCTTTTAAGAATTAAACTTTCACTTAGGAGGCCAACAGTGTATCCAGTGATGGAACACAACATACTGTAGTAATATTTTAAAATCAATGAGTAGGGCAGTTATAAATAACCACAAAATTAATGATCTGAAGATGGGTTGCAAGTAGATTGAGCAACTTATATTGCGTTATCCTAAATTCTTCAGCAGTCTCCTCTAAACTAAGGTGACTAGAGGTCCTGCTTTTGGTGGGACAGTCCCAGTTTTGAACAATTTGTCCCGCATCCCACAGCGTTTTTAAAAAGTCCCAATTTTTTAAAAGATTTTTAATCAAGAAACCCCCTCCCCATCAATGGTGTCCCCCTTTACCAATGTTAAAATCTGGTCACCTTAGGCCAGAGGGCCATGGCCTCCTCAACTGCAGGGGATCCGGTCTAGGGGATCCAGTCCAGAGGACCCACCGAAGCAGAGCAACTGCATGAGCCTCTCCAACTCCTTCTCCAGGGGGGCCCAGAGCTTCCCACGTGGCTGGTCTTCCCCCTGCTCAGCTCTAAAGTAAGGAGGGGTCCTTTTGCCCCTGCAGGAAAGGGTGGGGGTGATCCCCTCCTGGGATCTGCTTCTTTCCACCTGGTTCCCAATCGCCTCTCAGGATCCCTTCGTCTCAAGCGATTCCTTTGGCTGTTTGGCTTCTAGCAGATTGCTTTGTCTCCTTTGGGGGAGCCTGTGGATGGAACGAAATGCCCAGGCTTAGAGATAGGGAAGGCCAGGCTTTTGGGAGACTTCCCAGAATCCCCCAGCCAGCCTGCTTTGAGATGGGTGGACTTCCACTCCCAGAATTCCCCAGTCACCCTAAGCCTTTTCCTGATTCCCTTGGTATGTTTATTTTTATATAGGTATATATGTCTATGTGCATCAAGGGTGAAATGCTACCGCTTGCCTGAACTGGTAGTAAAAATATGCTTTGAAAAGTAAAAAAAAAAAAAAAAGTTCCAAAGATCAGTTGTGGGACAATCAGCTGGGCCTGATAGTCTGTGGGGCTCCTGCCATTTTGTGTGAAGTCCAGCTGCTTTTGCTTTGTGTGAGAGTCAGTTGTGCAACCACACCCACCCCGGCCACATGACCAGAAAGCCACGCCCTCCAAGCCACGCCCACAGAACCGGTAGGGAAACTTTTTGAATTTCACCATTGGTATGTATTTGTGTGTATGTATGTATGTATGTATGTATGTATGTATGTATGTATGTATGTACATGTGTGTGTTTGTGTGTGTGTTTCTCCAGCCTGTGATCTTATATCCCTGGAGACATGCTAATTTTACTATAACACTTTAAACCCAAAATAAAGAAATAAATCTATTCTTCCTTTTATGTAATGAAATCCATGGGGGGGGGCAGGTGCTGTGGGGGCAGCCATGGGGGGAGGTGTTTCCTGGGCTGGGGCATTGGTGCATTGTGTGAATTCATCTCAGATGGGGGTCAGTTCCTCCTCGTCCTAGGGGCTTCAGGGAGACCCTGGGTGTTAATCGCCCTTTCTCTGCCTCCCATGTGCCCTTCCAGCCCCTCCCCCTGAGGCTCACCTGTCTGCCCCCCTTCCTTCTGTTCCTCCTCCTGGGTGCCAGAGATTTGGGGGGCAACATGTCCCCCCCACCCACTGACCCCAGTCCTAGGTGATGAAGAGGATGCTCCAAGCACAGAAGCCGCCCAGGAGGGTCATTGGGGGCACCCAGGAGGCATCCCCCTTCAGGGACTCCAGCAGGGGCTTCTGGGAGGGCAGCGGCTGCTGCTCCCAGGGGGCTTTGGACCTCCCACCAAAAAGGACCTGAGCAGGAAGAGGAAGAAGTGACCAAAAAGGCTTTGGGCAGCCATGATGGTGGATAAGGACAACAAAAAGCTGGGCTGGTGGGGAGGGCTGGGTCTCCCCTGACAGTTAAAGCCCCTCCAGCCCCCTCCCCTCCCTCCGTTGTGACATAAGAGATGACCCCCCTCCCGGTCACTAAGCAACTGCCCCTGGGTGGCAGCCAGGCCCTTTGCAGTCAGGTTTCCAGGAGATGCCAGCTTGGCTCAGGGGCTCTGACAGTTGGGAGAGGTTGGCACCCACCGTCCCTCTAAATGGGAGCCAATTTGGTTTAGCGATCAAGGTGGTGAGGTAGAAACCACCACACGGGGAGCTCTGTAATAAGCAGGAGAGTCAGGTGAGTGCCTGGGCGAAATGCCCGGAGGGGGTGAGTCTCCAGAAATAGGCATGGTGAGTCCGAATCATTCATGACACATGATAGATGATGATGGGACTTTGGGTTAATAACCAGGAGACTGTGATTTCTCTTCCTGCAACAGGCGTGGTGAGTTCTAGTCATGAAATATGAAGAAATAGGTGGCTTAGTGACGTTAGGCAAATCATTAGAAGATGGTGAGTATTTCGAGATCTTAACTTCAGGCAGAAAATGTCCTTTGGTTACCTTGGACAAAAGAACCAGGAGATGGTGAGTATTTGTAGATCTTAATTTCATATAGGAAATGCCGTTGGTTAAGATGGACAGAAGGACCAACAGATGGTGACTATTTGGACTACATTAAACAAAAAAGGTAACATAATGACATTGATCAAAGGAGATGGTGAGTATTTGTAGATCTTCACTTCATAAAGGAACTGGCCCTTTGTTATGTTGGACAAAAGGACAGGAGATGGTGCGTATTTATAGATCTTTACTTCATACAGGAAATGCCGTTGGTTATGTTGGACAGAACAATCAGGAGATGGTGAGTATTTCTAGATCTTTACTTCGTACAGGAAATGTCCCTTGGTTATGATGGACAGAAGGTCCAGGAGATGGCGAGTATTTTTAGATCTTTACTTCATAAAGGAAATGTCCCTTGGTTAGGTTGGACAGAAGGACCAGGTGATGATGAGTATTACTGGATCTTTACTTCATGCAGGAAATGTCCCTTGGTTATGTTGGACAGAAGGACCAGGCAATGGTGAGTATTTGTAGATCTTTACTTCATACAGGAAATGTCCCTGGGTTTTGTTGGACAAGAGGAGCAGGCGATGGTGAGTATTTGTAGATCTTTACTTCATGCAGGAAATGTCCCTTGGTTATGTTGGACAGAAGGACAAGGCGATGGTGAGTATTAGTAGATCTTTACTTCATGCAGGAAATGTCCCTTGGTTATGTTGGACAGAAGGACCAGGCGATAGTGAGTATTTGTAGATCGTTACTTCGTACAGGAAATGGCCCTTGGTTATGTTGGACAGAACGACCAGGAGATGGCGAGTATTTGTGGATCTTTACTTCATGCAGGAAATGTCCCTTGGTTATGTTGGACAGAACAATCAGGAGATGGTGAGTATTTCTAGATCTTTCCTTCGTACAGGAAATGTCCCTTGGTTATGTTGGACAGAAGGACCAGGCAATGGTGAGTATTTGTAGATCTTTACTTCATACAGGAAATGTCCCTGGGTTTTGTTGGACAAGAGGAGCAGGCGATGGTGAGTATTTGTAGATCTTTACTTCATGCAGGAAATGTCCCTTGGTTATGTTGGACAGAAGGACGAGGCGATGGTGAGTATTAGTAGATCTTTACTTCATGCAGGAAATGTCCCTTGGTTATGTTGGACAGAAGATGGCAAGTATTTATAGATCTTGACTTGATACAGGAAATGTCTCTTGGTGATGTTGGACAGCAGGCCCAGGTGATGGTGAATATTTCTAGATCTTTACTTCATGCAGGAAATGTCCCTTGGTTATGTTGGACAGAAGGACCAGGCGATGGTGAGTATTTCTGGACCTTTATTTCATGTAGGAAATGTCCCTTGGTTACGTTGGAGAGAAGGACCAGGAGATTGAGAGTATTTGTAGATCTTTACTTCAAACAGGAAATGCCATTGGTTATGTTGGACAGAACAATCAGGAGGTGATATTTCTAGATCTTTACTTCGTACAGGAAATGTCCCTTGGTTATGTTGGACAGAAGGTCCAAGATATGGCGAGTATTTGTAGATCTTTACTTCATGCAGGAGATGTTCCTTGGATATGTTGGACAGAAGGACCAAAGATGGTGAATATTTGTACATCTTTTCTTCATACAGGAAATGCCGTTGGTTATGTTGGACAGAAGGCTCAGGAGATGGTGAGTATTTCTAGATCTTTACTTCGTACAAGAAATGTCCCTTGGTTATTTTGGACAGAAGGTCCAGGAGATGGCGAATATTTATAGATGTTTATTTCAAGCAGGAAATGTCCCTTGGTTATGTTGGAGAGAAGGACCAGGATATTGAGAGTATTTGTAGATCTTTACTTCATACAGGTAATGCCATTGGTTATGTTGGACAGAACAATCAGGAGATGGTGAGTATTTCTAGATCTTTACTTCGTACAGGAAATGTCCCTTGGTTATGTTGGACAGAAGGACCAGGCAATGGTGAGTATTTGTAGATCTTTACTTCATACAGGAAATGTCCCTGGGTTTTGTTGGACAAGAGGAGCAGGCGATGGTGAGTATTTGTAGATCTTTACTTCATGCAGGAAATGTCCCTTGGTTATGTTGGACAGAAAGACCAGGCAATGGTGAGTATTTCTGGATCTTTACTTCATGCAGGAAATGTCCCTGGTTTATGTTGGACAGAAGGACCAAGAGATGGTGGATATTTGTAGATCTTTACTTCATGCAGGAAATGTCCCTTGGTGATGTTGGACAGAAGGATCAAGAGATTTTGAATATTTCTAGATCTTTACTTCATACAGGAAATGCCACTGGTTATGTTGGACAGAACAATCAGGAGGTGGTATTTCTAGATCTTTACTTCGTACAGGAAATGTCCCGTGGTTATGTTGGACAGAAGGTCCAGGAGATGGCGAGTATTTGTAGATCTTTACTTCATGCAGGAAATGTCCCTTGGTTATGTTGGACAGAAGATGGCAAGTATTTATAGATCTTGACTTGATACAGGAAATGCCGTTAGTTATGTTGGACAGCAGGCCCAGGTGATGGTGAATATTTCTAGATCTTTACTTCATGCAGGAAATGTCCCTTGGTTATGTTGGACAGAAGGACCAGGCGATGGTGAGTATATCTGGACCTTTATTTCATGTAGGAAATGTCCCTTGGTTACGTTGGAGAGAAGGACCAGGAGATTGAGAGTATTTGTAGATATTTACTTCAAACAGGAAATGCCATTGGTTATGTTGGACAGAACAATCAGGAGGTGATATTTCTAGATCTTTACTTCGTACAGGAAATGTCCCTTGGTTATGTTGGACAGAAGGACGAGGCGATGGTGAGTATTAGTAGATCTTTACTTCATACAGGAAATGTCCCTTGGTTATGTTCGACAGAAGGACCAGGAGATGGCGAGTATTTGTAGATCTTTACTTCATGCAGGAAGTGTCCCTTGGTTATGTTGGAGAGAAGGACCAGGCAATGGTGAGTATTTGTAGATCTTTACTTCATGCAGGAAATGTCCCTTGGTTATGTTGGACAGAAGGACGAGGCGATGGTGAGTATTAGTAGATCTTTACTTCATGCAGGAAATGTCCCTTGGTTATGTTGGACAGAAGGACCAGGCGATGGTGAGTATTTGTAGATCGTTACTTCGTACAGGAAATGGCCCTTGGTTATGTTGGACAGAACGACCAGGAGATGGCGAGTATTTGTGGATCTTTACTTCATGCAGGAAATGTCCCTTGGTTATGTTGGACAGAAGGACCAGGCGATGGTGAGTATTTCTAGATCTTTACTTCGTACAGGAAATGGCCCTTGGTTATGTTGGACAGAAGGACCAGGAGATGGTCTGTATTTATAGATCTTTACTTCATACAGGAAATGCCGTTGGTTATGTTGGACAGAACAATCAGGAGATGGTGAGTATTTCTAGATTTTACTTCGTACAGGAAATGTCCCTTGGTTATGTTGGACAGAAGGTCCAGGAGATGGCGAGTATTTTTAGATCTTTACTTCATAAAGGAAATGTCCCTTGGTTAGGTTGGACAGAAGGACCAGGTGATGATGAGTATTTCTGGATCTTTACTTCATGCAGGAAATGTCCCTTGGTTATGTTGGACAGAAGGACCAGGCGATAGTGAGTATTTGTAGATCGTTACTTCGTACAGGAAATGGCCCTTGGTTATGTTGGACAGAACGACCAGGAGATGGCGAGTATTTGTGGATCTTTACTTCATGCAGGAAATGTCCCTTGGTTATGTTGGACAGAACAATCAGGAGATGGTGAGTATTTCTAGATCTTTCCTTCGTACAGGAAATGTCCCTTGGTTATGTTGGACAGAAGGACCAGGCAATGGTGAGTATTTGTAGATCTTTACTTCATACAGGAAATGTCCCTGGGTTTTGTTGGACAAGAGGAGCAGGCGATGGTGAGTATTTGTAGATCTTTACTTCATGCAGGAAATGTCCCTTGGTTATGTTGGACAGAAGGACGAGGCGATGGTGAGTATTAGTAGATCTTTACTTCATGCAGGAAATGTCCCTTGGTTATGTTGGACAGAAGATGGCAAGTATTTATAGATCTTGACTTGATACAGGAAATGCCGTTAGTTATGTTGGACAGCAGGCCCAGGTGATGGTGAATATTTCTAGATCTTTACTTCATGCAGGAAATGTCCCTTGGTTATGTTGGACAGAAGGACCAGGCGATGGTGAGTATTTCTGGACCTTTATTTCATGTAGGAAATGTCCCTTGGTTACGTTGGAAAGAAGGACCAGGAGATTGAGAGTATTTGTAGATCTTTACTTCAAACAGGAAATGCCATTGGTTATGTTGGACAGAACAATCAGGAGGTGATATTTCTAGATCTTTACTTCGTACAGGAAATGTCCCTTGGTTATGTTGGACAGAAGGTCCAGGATATGGCGAGTATTTGTAGATCTTTACTTCATGCAGGAGATGTTCCTTGGATATGTTGGACAGAAGGACCAAAGATGGTGAATATTTGTACATCTTTTCTTCATACAGGAAATGCCGTTGGTTATGTTGGACAGAAGGCTCAGGAGATGGTGAGTATTTCTAGATCTTTACTTCGTACAAGAAATGTCCCTTGGTTATTTTGGACAGAAGGTCCAGGAGATGGCGAATATTTATAGATGTTTATTTCAAGCAGGAAATGTCCCTTGGTTATGTTGGAGAGAAGGACCAGGATATTGAGAGTATTTGTAGATTTTTACTTCATACAGGTAATGCCATTGGTTATGTTGGACAGAAGGACCAGGAGATGGCGAGTATTTGTAGATCTTTACTTCATGCAGGAAGTGTCCCTTGGTTATGTTGGACAGAAGGACCAGGCAATGGTGAGTATTTGTATATCTTTACTTCATGCAGGAAATGTCCCTTGGTTATGTTGGACAGAAGGACGAGGCGATGGTGAGTATTAGTAGATCTTTACTTCATGCAGGAAATGTCCCTTGGTTATGTTGGACAGAAGGACCAGGCGATGGTGAGTATTTCTGGACCTTTATTTCATGTAGGAAATGTCCCTTGGTTACGTTGGAGAGAAGGACCAGGAGATTGAGAGTATTAGTAGATCTTTACTTCATACAGGAAATGTCCCTTGGTTATGTTCGACAGAAGGACCAGGAGATGGCGAGTATTTGTAGATCTTTACTTCATGCAGGAAGTGTCCCTTGGTTATGTTGGACAGAAGGACCAGGCAATGGTGAGTATTTGTAGATCTTTACTTCATGCAGGAAATGTCCCTTGGTTATGTTGGACAGAAGGACGAGGCGATGGTGAGTATTAGTAGATCTTTACTTGTTGGACAGAACGACCAGGAGATGGCGAGTATTTGTGGATCTTTACTTCATGCAGGAAATGTCCCTTGGTTATGTTGGACAGAAGGACCAGGCGATGGTGAGTATTTGTAGATCTTTACATCATGCAGGAAATTTCCCTTGGTTATGTTGGACAAAAGGACCTGGAGATGACGAGTATTTGTGGATCTTTACTTCATACAAAAAATGCCATTGGTTATGTTGTACAGAACAATCAGGAGATGGTGATTATTTCTAGATCTTTCCTTCGTACAGGAAATGTCCCTTGGTTATGTTGGACAGAAGGTCCAGGTGATGATGAGTATATCTAGATCTTTACTTCGTACAGGAAATGGCCCTTGGTTATGTTGGACAGAAGGACCAGGAGATGGTCTGTATTTATAGATCTTTACTTCATACAGGAAATGCCGTTGGTTATGTTGGACAGAACAATCAGGAGATGGTGAGTATTTCTAGATTTTACTTCGTACAGGAAATGTCCCTTGGTTATGTTGGACAGAAGGTCCAGGAGATGGCGAGTATTTTTAGATCTTTACTTCATAAAGGAAATGTCCCTTGGTTAGGTTGGACAGAAGGACCAGGTGATGATGAGTATTTCTGGATCTTTACTTCATGCAGGAAATGTCCCTTGGTTATGTTGGACAGAAGGACCAGGCAATGGTGAGTATTTGTAGATCTTTACTTCATACAGGAAATGTCCCTGGGTTTTGTTGGACAAGAGGAGCAGGCGATGGTGAGTATTTGTAGATCTTTACTTCATGCAGGAAATGTCCCTTGGTTATGTTGGACAGAAGGACGAGGCGATGGTGAGTATTAGTGGATCTTTACTTCATGCAGGAAATGTTCCTTGGTTATGTTGGACAGAAAGACCAGGCGATGGTGAGTATTTGTAGATCGTTACTTCGTACAGGAAATGGCCCTTGGTTATGTTGGACAGAACGACCAGGAGATGGTGAGTATTTGTAGATCTTTACTTCATGCAGGAAATGTTCCTTGGTTATGTTAGAAAGAAGGACCAGGCGCTGGTGAGTATTTCTGGATCTTTACTTCATGCAGGAAATGTCCCTGGTTTATGTTGGACAGAAGGATCAAGAGATGGTGGATATTTGTAGATCTTTACTTCATGCAGGAAATGTCCCTTGGTTATGTTGGACAGAAGGACCAGGAGATGGCGAGTATTTGTAGATCTTTACTTCATGCAGGAAATGTCCCTTGGTGATGTTGGACAGAACGATCAAGAGATTTTGAGTATTTCTAGATCTTTACTTCATACAGGAAATGCCATTGGTTATGTTGGACAGAACAATGAGGAGGTGGTATTTCTAGATCTTTACTTCGTACAGGAAATGTCCCTTGGTTATTTTGGACAGAAGGTCCAGGAGATGGCGAGTATTTGTAGATCTTTACTTCATGCAGGAAATGTTCCTTGGATATGTTGGACAGAAGGACCAAGAGATGATGAGTATTTGTAGATCTTTACTTCATACAGGAAATGTCCCTGGGTTTTGTTGGACAAGAGGAGCAGGCGATGGTGAGTATTTGTAGATCTTTACTTCATGCAGGAAATGTCCCTTGGTTATGTTGGACAAAAGGACCAAGAGATGGTGAGTATTAGTAGATCTTTACTTCATGCAGGAAATGTCCCTTGGTTATGTTGGACAGAAGGACCAGGCGATGGTGAGTATTTGTAGATCGTTACTTCATGCAGGAAATGTCCCTTGGTTATGTTGGACAGAAGGACCAGGCGATGGTGAGTATTTGTAGATCTTTACTTCATGCAGGAAATGTCCCTTGGTTATGTTGGACAAAAGGACCTGGAGATGACGAGTATTTGTGGATCTTTACTTCATACAAAAAATGCCATTGGTTATGTTGTACAGAACAATCAGGAGATGGTGAGTATTTCTAGATCTTTCCTTCGTACAGGAAATGTCCCTTGGTTATGTTGGACAGAAGGTCCAGGTGATGATGAGTATTTCTAGATCTTTACTTCGTACAGGAAATGGCCCTTGGTTATGTTGGACAGAAGGACCAGGAGATGGTCTGTATTTATAGATCTTTACTTCATACAGGAAATGCCGTTGGTTATGTTGGACAGAACAATCAGGAGATGGTGAGTATTTCTAGATTTTACTTCGTACAGGAAATGTCCCTTGGTTATGTTGGACAGAAGGTCCAGGAGATGGCGAGTATTTTTAGATCTTTACTTCATAAAGGAAATGTCCCTTGGTTAGGTTGGACAGAAGGACCGGGTGATGATGAGTATTTCTGGATCTTTACTTCATGCAGGAAATGTCCCTTGGTTATGTTGGACAGAAGGACCAGGCAATGGTGAGTATTTGTAGATCTTTACTTCATACAGGAAATGTCCCTGGGTTTTGTTGGACAAGAGGAGCAGGCGATGGTGAGTATTTGTAGATCTTTACTTCATGCAGGAAATGTCCCTTGGTTATGTTGGACAGAAGGACGAGGCGATGGTGAGTATTAGTGGATCTTTACTTCATGCAGGAAATGTTCCTTGGTTATGTTGGACAGAAAGACCAGGCGATGGTGAGTATTTGTAGATCGTTACTTCGTACAGGAAATGGCCCTTGGTTATGTTGGACAGAACGACCAGGAGATGGCGAGTATTTGTAGATCTTTACTTCATGCAGGAAATGTTCCTTGGTTTATGTTGGACAGAAGGATCAAGAGATGGTGGATATTTGTAGATCTTTACTTCATGCAGGAAATGTCCCTTGGTTATGTTGGACAGAAGGACCAGGAGATGGCGAGTATTTGTAGATCTTTACTTCATGCAGGAAATGTCCCTTGGTGATGTTGGACAGAAGGATCAAGAGATTTTGAGTATTTCTAGATCTTTACTTCATACAGGAAATGCCATTGGTTATGTTGGACAGAACAATGAGGAGGTGGTATTTCTAGATCTTTACTTCGTACAGGAAATGTCCCTTGGTTATTTTGGACAGAAGGTCCAGGAGATGGCGAGTATTTGTAGATCATTACTTCATGCAGGAAATGTTCCTTGGATATGTTGGACAGAAGGACCAAGAGATGATGAGTATTTGTAGATCTTTACTTCATACAGGAAATGTCCCTGGGTTTTGTTGGACAAGAGGAGCAGGCGATGGTGAGTATTTGTAGATCTTTACTTCATGCAGGAAATGTCCCTTGGTTATGTTGGACAAAAGGACCAAGAGATGGTGAGTATTTGTAGATATTTACTTCATGCAGGAAATATCCCTTGGTTATGTTGGACAGAAGGACCTGGAGATGACGAGTATTTGTGGATCTTTACTTCATACAAAAAATGCCATTGGTTATGTTGTACAGAACAATCAGGAGATGGTGAGTATTTCTAGATCTTTCCTTCGTACAGGAAATGTCCCTTGGTTATGTTGGACAGAAGGTCCAGGAGATGGCGAGTATTTGTGTATCGTTACTTCGTAGAGGAAATGGCCCTTGGTTATGTTGGACAGAAGGACCAGGAGATGGTGCGTATTTATAGATCTTTACTTCATACAGGAAATGCCATTGGTTATGTTGGACAGAACAATCAGGAGATGGTGAGTATTTCTAGATCTTTACTTCGTACAGGAAATGTCCCTTGGTTATGTTGGACAGAATGTCCAGGAGATGGCGAGTATTTTTAGATCTTTACTTCATAAAGGAAATGTCCCTTGGTTAGGTTGGACAGAAGGACCAGGTGATGATGAGTATTTCTGGATCTTTACTTCATGCAGGAAATGTCCCTTGGTTATGTTGGACAGAAGGACAAGGCAATGGAGAGTATTTGTAGATCTTTACTTCATACAGGAAATGTCCCTGGGTTTTGTTGGACAAGAGGAGCAGGCGATGGTGAGTATTTGTAGATCTTTACTTCATGCAGGAAATGTCCCTTGGTTATGTTGGACAGAAGGACGAGGCGATGGTGAGTATTAGTAGATCTTTACTACATGCAGGAAATGTCCCTTGGTTATGTTGGACAGAAAGACCAGGCGATGGTGAGTATTTGTAGATCGTTACTTCGTACAGGAAATGGCCCTTGGTTATGTTGGACAGAACGACCAGGAGATGGCGAGTATTTGTGGATCTTTACTTCATGCAGGAAATGTTCCTTGGTTATGTTAGAAAGAAGGACCAGGCGATGGTGAGTATTTCTGGATCTTTACTTCATGCAGGAAATGTCCCTGGTTTATGTTGGACAGAAGGACCAGGCAATGGTGAGTATTTGTAGATCTTTACTTCATGCAGGAAATATCCCTTGGTTATGTTGGACAGAAGGACCTGGAGATGACGAGTATTTGTGGATCTTTACTTCATACAAAAAATTCCATTGATTATGTTGTACAGAACAATCAGGAGATGGTGAGTATTTCTAGATCTTTCCTTCGTACATGAAATGTCCCTTGGTTATGTTGGACAGAAAGACGAGGCGATGGTGAGTATTTGTAGATCGTTACTTCGTACAGGAAATGGCCCTTGGTTATGTTGGACAGAACGACCAGGAGATGGCGAGTATTTGTGGATCTTTACTTCATGCAGGAAATGTTCCTTGGTTATGTTAGAAAGAAGGACCAGGCGATGGTGAGTATTTCTGGATCTTGACTTCATGCAGGAAATGTCCCTGGTTTATGTTGGACAGAAGGATCAAGAGATGGTGGATATTTGTAGATCTTTACTTCATGCAGGAAATGTCCCTTGGTTATGTTGGACAGAAGGACCAGGAGATGGCGAGTATTTGTAGATCTTTACTTCATGCAGGAAATGTCCCTTGGTGATGTTGGACAGAAGGATCAAGAGATTTTGAGTATTTCTAGATCTTTACTTCATACAGGAAATGCCATTGGTTAGGTTGGACAGAACAATGAGGAGGTGGTATTTCTAGATCTTTACTTCCTACAGGAAATGTCCCTTGGTTATTTTGGACAGAAGGTCCAGGAGATGGCGAGTATTTGTAGATCTTTACTTCATGCAGGAAATGTTCCTTGGATATGTTGGACAGAAGGACGAAGAGATGATGAGTATTTGTAGATCTTTACTTCATACAGGAAATGCAATTGGTAATGATGGACAGAACAATCAGGAGGTGGTATTTCTAGATCTTTACTTCGTACAGGAAAAGTCCATGGGTTATGCTGGACAGCAGTCCCAGGTGATGGTGAATATTTCTAGATCTTTACTTCATGCAGGAAATGTCCCTTGGTTATGTTGGACAGCAGGCCCAGGTGATGGTGAATATTTCTAGATCTTTACTTCATGCAGGAAATGTCCCTTGGTTATGTTGGACAGAAGGACCAGGAGATGGCGAGTATTTGTAGATCTTTACTTCATGCAGGAGATGTTCCTTGGATATGTTGGACAGAAGGACCAAAGATGGTGAATATTTGTAGATCTTTTCTTCATACAGGAAATGCCGTTGGTTATGTTGGACAGAAGGCTCAGGAGATGGTGAGTATTTCTAGATCTTTACTTCGTACAGGAAATGTCCCTTGGTTATTTTGGACAGAAGGTCCAGGAGATGGCGAATATTTATAGATGTTTATTTCAAGCAGGAAATGTCCCTTGGTTATGTTGGAGAGAAGGACCAGGATATTGAGAGTATTTGTAGATCTTTACTTCATACAGGTAATGCCATTGGTTATGTTGGACAGAACAATCAGGAGATGGTGAGTATTTCTAGATCTTTACTTCGTACAGGAAATGTTCCTTGGTTATGTTGGACAGAAGGTCCAGGAGATGGCGAGTATTTTTAGATCTTTACTTCATAAAGGAAATGTCCCTTGGTTATGTTGGACAGAAGGACCAGGTGATGATGAGTATTTCTAGATCTTTACTTCATGCAAGAAATGTCCCTTGGATATGTTGGACAGACCGACAAGGAGATGGCGAGTATTTGTAGATCTTTACTTAATGCAGGAAATGTCCCTTGGTTATGTTGGACAGAAGGACCAGGCAATGGTGAGTATTTCTGGATCTTTACTTCATGCAGGAAATGTCCCTTGGTTATGTTGGACAGAAGGACCAGGCAATGGTGAGTATTTGTAGATCTTTACTTCATACAGGAAATGTCCCTGGGTTTTGTTGGACAAGAGGAGCAGGCGATGGTGAGTATTTGTAGATCTTTACTTCATGCAGGAAATGTTCCTTGGATATGTTGGACAGAAGGACCAAGAGATGATGAGTATTTGTAGATCTTTACTTCATACAGGAAATGCCATTGGTTATGATGGACAGAACAATCAGGATGTGGTATTTCTAGATCTTTACTTCGTACAGGAAATGTCCCTTGGTTATGTTGTACAGCAGGCCCAGGTGATGGTGAATATTTCTAGATCTTTACTTCATGCAGGAAATGTCCCTTGGTATGTTGGAGAGAAGGACCAGGATATTGAGAGTATTTATAGATCTTTACTTCATACAGGTAATGCCATTGGTTATGTTGGACAGAACAATCAGGAGATGGTGAGTATTTCTAGATCTTTACTTCGTACAGGAAATGTCCCTTGGTTATGTTGGACAGAAGGTCCAGGAGATGGCGAGTATTTTTAGATCTTTACTTCATAAAGGAAATGTCCCTTGGTTATGTTGGACAGAAGGTCCAGGTGATGATGAGTATTTCTAGATCTTTACTTCATGCAAGAAATGTCCCTTGGATATGTTGGACAGACCGACAAGGAGATGGCGAGTATTTGTAGATCTTTACTTCATGCAGGAAATGTCCCTGGGTTATGTTGGACAGAAGGACCAGGCAATGCTGAGTATTTCTGGATCTTTACTTCATGCAGGAAATGTCCCTTGGTTATGTTGGACAGAAGGACCAGGCAATGGTGAGTATTTGTAGATCTTTACTTCATACAGGAAATGTCCCTGGGTTTTGTTGGACAAGAGGAGCAGGCGATGGTGAGTATTTGTAGATCGTTACTTCGTACAGGAAATGGCCCTTGGTTATGTTGGACAGAACAACCAGGAGATGGCGAATATTTGTAGATATTTACTTCATGCAGGAAATATCCCTTGGTTATGTTGGACAGAAGGACCTGGAGATGACGAGTATTTGTGGATCTTTACTTCATACAAAAAATGCCATTGGTTATGTTGTACAGAACAATCAGGAGATGGTGAATATTTCTAGATCTTTCCTTCGTACAGGAAATGTCCCTTGGTTATGTTGGACAGAAGGTCCAGGAGATGGCGAGTATTTGTGTATCGTTACTTCGTAGAGGAAATGGCCCTTGGTTATGTTGGACAGAAGGACCAGGAGATGGTGCGTATTTATAGATCTTTACTTCATACAGGAAATGCCATTGGTTATGTTGGACAGAACAATCAGGAGATGGTGAGTATTTCTAGATCTTTACTTCGTACAGGAAATGTCCCTTGGTTATGTTGGACAGAAGGTCCAGGAGATGGCGAGTATTTGTAAATCTTTACTTCATGCAGGAAATGTCCCTTGGTTATGTTGGACAGAAGGACCAGGCGATGGTGATTATTTCTGGATCTTGACTTCATGCAGGAAATGTCCCTGGTTTATGTTGGACAGAAGGATCAAGAGATGGTGGATATTTGTAGATCTTTACTTCATGCAGGAAATGTCCCTTGGTTATGTTGGACAGAAGGACCAGGAGATGGCGAGTATTTGTAGATCTTTACTTCATGCAGGAAATGTCCCTTGGTGATGTTGGACAGAAGGATCAAGAGATTTTGAGTATTTCTAGATCTTTACTTCATACAGGAAATGCCATTGGTTATGTTGGACAGAACAATGAGGAGGTGGTATTTCTAGATCTTTACTTCCTACAGGAAATGTCCCTTGGTTATTTTGGACAGAAGGTCCAGGAGATGGCGAGTATTTGTAGATCTTTACTTCATGCAGGAAATGTTCCTTGGATATGTTGGACAGAAGGACCAAGAGATGATGAGTATTTGTAGATCTTTACTTCATACAGGAAATGCCATTGGTAATGATGGACAGAACAATCAGGAGGTGGTATTTCTAGATCTTTACTTCGTACAGGAAATGTCCCTTGGTTATGTTGGACAGCAGGCCCAGGTGATGGTGAATATTTCTAGATCTTTACTTCATGCAGGAAATGTCCCTTGGTTATGTTGGACAGCAGGCCCAGGTGATGGTGAATATTTCTAGATCTTTACTTCATGCAGGAAATGTCCCTTGGTTATGTTGGACAGAAGGACCAGGAGATGGCGAGTATTTGTAGATCTTTACTTCATGCAGGAGATGTTCCTTGGATATGTTGGACAGAAGGACCAAAGATGGTGAATATTTGTAGATCTTTTCTTCATACAGGAAATGCCGTTGGTTATGTTGGACAGAAGGCTCAGGAGATGGTGAGTATTTCTAGATCTTTACTTCGTACAGGAAATGTCCCTTGGTTATTTTGGACAGAAGGTCCAGGAGATGGCGAATATTTATAGATGTTTATTTCAAGCAGGAAATGTCCCTTGGTTATGTTGGACAGAAGGCTCAGGAGATGGTGAGTATTTCTAGATCTTTACTTCGTACAAGAAATGTCCCTTGGTTATTTTGGACAGAAGGTCCAGGAGATGGCGAATATTTATAGATGTTTATTTCAAGCAGGAAATGTCCCTTGGTTATGTTGGAGAGAAGGACCAGGATATTGAGAGTATTTGTAGATCTTTACTTCATACAGGTAATGCCATTGGTTATGTTGGACAGAACAATCAGGAGATGGTGAGTATTTCTAGATCTTTACTTCGTACAGGAAATGTCCCTTGGTTATGTTGGACAGAAGGACCAGGCAATGGTGAGTATTTGTAGATCTTTACTTCATACAGGAAATGTCCCTGGGTTTTGTTGGACAAGAGGAGCAGGCGATGGTGAGTATTTGTAGATCTTTACTTCATGCAGGAAATGTCCCTTGGTTATGTTGGACAGAAAGACCAGGCAATGGTGAGTATTTCTGGATCTTTACTTCATGCAGGAAATGTCCCTGGTTTATGTTGGACAGAAGGACCAAGAGATGGTGGATATTTGTAGATCTTTACTTCATGCAGGAAATGTCCCTTGGTGATGTTGGACAGAAGGATCAAGAGATTTTGAATATTTCTAGATCTTTACTTCATACAGGAAATGCCACTGGTTATGTTGGACAGAACAATCAGGAGGTGGTATTTCTAGATCTTTACTTCGTACAGGAAAAGTCCCGTGGTTATGTTGGACAGAAGGTCCAGGAGATGGCGAGTATTTGTAGATCTTTACTTCATGCAGGAAATGTCCCTTGGTTATGTTGGACAGAAGATGGCAAGTATTTATAGATCTTGACTTGATAAAGGAAATGCCGTTAGTTATGTTGGACAGCAGGCCCAGGTGATGGTGAATATTTCTAGATCTTTACTTCATGCAGGAAATGTCCCTTGGTTATGTTGGACAGAAGGAAAAGGCGATGGTGAGTATTTCTGGACCTTTATTTCATGTAGGAAATGTCCCTTGGTTACGTTGGAGAGAAGGACCAGGAGATTGAGAGTATTTGTAGATATTTACTTCAAACAGGAAATGCCATTGGTTATGTTGGACAGAACAATCAGGAGGTGATATTTCTAGATCTTTACTTCGTACAGGAAATGTCCCTTGGTTATGTTGGACAGAAGGACGAGGCGATGGTGAGTATTAGTAGATCTTTACTTCATACAGGAAATGTCCCTTGGTTATGTTCGACAGAAGGACCAGGAGATGGCGAGTATTTGTAGATCTTTACTTCATGCAGGAAGTGTCCCTTGGTTATGTTGGACAGAAGGACCAGGCAATGGTGAGTATTTGTAGATCTTTACTTCATACAGGAAATGTCCCTGGGTATTGTTGGACAAGAGGAGCAGGCGATGGTGAGTATTTGTAGATCTTTACTTCATGCAGGAAATGTCCCTTGGTTATGTTGGACAGAAGGACGAGGCGATGGTGAGTATTAGTAGATCTTTACTTCATGCAGGAAATGTCCCTTGGTTATGTTGGACAGAAGGACCAGGCGATGGTGAGTATTTGTAGATCGTTACTTCGTACACGAAATGGCCCTTGGTTATGTTGGACAGAACGACCAGGAGATGGCGAGTATTTGTGGATCTTTACTTCATGCAGGAAATGTCCCTTGGTTATGTTGGACAGAAGGACCAGGCGATGGTGAGTATTTGTAGATCTTTACTTCATGCAGGAAATGTCCCTTGGTTATGTTGGACAAAAGGACCTGGAGATGACGAGTATTTGTGGATCTTTACTTCATACAAAAAATGCCATTGGTTATGTTGTACAGAACAATCAGGAGATGGTGATTATTTCTAGATCTTTCCTTCGTACAGGAAATGTCCCTTGGTTATGTTGGACAGAAGGTCCAGGTGATGATGAGTATTTCTAGATCTTTACTTCGTACAGGAAATGGCCCTTGGTTATGTTGGACAGAAGGACCAGGAGATGGTCTGTATTTATAGATCTTTACTTCATACAGGAAATGCCGTCGGTTATGTTGGACAGAACAATCAGGAGATGGTGAGTATTTCTAGATTTTACTTCGTACAGGAAATGTCCCTTGGTTATGTTGGACAGAAGGTCCAGGAGATGGCGAGTATTTTTAGATCTTTACTTCATAAAGGAAATGTCCCTTGGTTAGGTTGGACAGAAGGACCAGGTGATGATGAGTATTTCTGGATCTTTACTTCATGCAGGAAATGTCCCTTGGTTATGTTGGACAGAAGGACCAGGCAATGGTGAGTATTTGTAGATCTTTACTTCATACAGGAAATGTCCCTGGGTTTTGTTGGACAAGAGGAGCAGGCGATGGTGAGTATTTGTAGATCTTTACTTCATGCAGGAAATGTCCCTTGGTTATGTTGGACAGAAGGACGAGGCGATGGTGAGTATTAGTGGATCTTTACTTCATGCAGGAAATGTTCCTTGGTTATGTTGGACAGAAAGACCAGGCGATGGTGAGTATTTGTAGATCGTTACTTCGTACAGGAAATGGCCCTTGGTTATGTTGGACAGAACGACCAGGAGATGGTGAGTATTTGTAGATCTTTACTTCATGCAGGAAATGTTCCTTGGTTATGTTAGAAAGAAGGACCAGGCGCTGGTGAGTATTTCTGGATCTTTACTTCATGCAGGAAATGTCCCTGGTTTATGTTGGACAGAAGGATCAAGAGATGGTGGATATTTGTAGATCTTTACTTCATGCAGGAAATGTCCCTTGGTTATGTTGGGCAGAAGGACCAGGAGATGGCGAGTATTTGTAGATCTTTACTTCATGCAGGAAATGTCCATTGGTGATGTTGGACAGAACGATCAAGAGATTTTGAGTATTTCTAGATCTTTACTTCATACAGGAAATGCCATTGGTTATGTTGGACAGAACAATGAGGAGGTGGTATTTCTAGATCTTTACTTCGTACAGGAAATGTCCCTTGGTTATTTTGGACAGAAGGTCCAGGAGATGGCGAGTATTTGTAGATCTTTACTTCATGCAGGAAATGTTCCTTGGATATGTTGGACAGAAGGACCAAGAGATGATGAGTATTTGTAGATCTTTACTTCATACAGGAAATGTCCCTGGGTTTTGTTGGACAAGAGGAGCAGGCGATGGTGAGTATTTGTAGATCTTTACTTCATGCAGGAAATGTCCCTTGGTTATGTTGGACAAAAGGACCAAGAGATGGTGAGTATTAGTAGATCTTTACTTCATGCAGGAAATGTCCCTTGGTTATGTTGGACAGAAGGACCAGGCGATGGTGAGTATTTGTAGATCGTTACTTCGTACAGGAAATGGCCCTTGGTTATGTTGGACAGAACGACCAGGAGATGGCGAGTATTTGTGGATCTTTACTTCATGCAGGAAATGTCCCTTGGTTATGTTGGACAGAAGGACCAGGCGATGGTGAGTATTTGTAGATCTTTACTTCATGCAGGAAATGTCCCTTGGTTATGTTGGACAAAAGGACCTGGAGATGACGAGTATTTGTGGATCTTTACTTCATACAAAAAATGCCATTGGTTATGTTGTACAGAACAATCAGGAGATGGTCAGTATTTCTAGATCTTTCCTTCGTACAGGAAATGTCCCTTGGTTATGTTGGACAGAAGGTCCAGGTGATGATGAGTATTTCTAGATCTTTACTTCGTACAGGAAATGGCCCTTGGTTATGTTGGACAGAAGGACCAGGAGATGGTCTGTATTTATAGATCTTTAGTTCATACAGGAAATGCCGTTGGTTATGTTGGACAGAACAATCAGGAGATGGTGAGTATTTCTAGATTTTACTTCGTACAGGAAATGTCCCTTGGTTATGTTGGACAGAAGGTCCAGGAGATGGCGAGTATTTTTAGATCTTTACTTCATAAAGGAAATGTCCCTTGGTTAGGTTGGACAGAAGGACCGGGTGATGATGAGTATTTCTGGATCTTTACTTCATGCAGGAAATGTCCCTTGGTTATGTTGGACAGAAGGACCAGGCAATGGTGAGTATTTGTAGATCTTTACTTCATACAGGAAATGTCCCTGGGTTTTGTTGGACAAGAGGAGCAGGCGATGGTGAGTATTTGTAGATCTTTACTTCATGCAGGAAATGTCCCTTGGTTATGTTGGACAGAAGGACGAGGCGATGGTGAGTATTAGTGGATCTTTACTTCATGCAGGAAATGTTCCTTGGTTATGTTGGACAGAAAGACCAGGCGATGGTGAGTATTTGTAGATCGTTACTTCGTACAGGAAATGGCCCTTGGTTATGTTGGACAGAACGACCAGGAGATGGCGAGTATTTGTAGATCTTTACTTCATGGAGGAAATGTTCCTTGGTTTATGTTGGACAGAAGGATCAAGAGATGGTGGATATTTGTAGATCTTTACTTCATGCAGGAAATGTCCCTTGGTTATGTTGGACAGAAGGACCAGGAGATGGCGAGTATTTGTAGATCTTTACTTCATGCAGGAAATGTCCCTTGGTGATGTTGGACAGAAGGATCAAGAGATTTTGAGTATTTCTAGATCTTTACTTCATACAGGAAATGCCATTGGTTATGTTGGACAGAACAATGAGGAGGTGGTATTTCTAGATCTTTACTTCGTACAGGAAATGTCCCTTGGTTATTTTGGACAGAAGGTCCAGGAGATGGCGAGTATTTGTAGATCTTTACTTCATGCAGGAAATGTTCCTTGGATATGTTGGACAGAAGGACCAAGAGATGATGAGTATTTGTAGATCTTTACTTCATACAGGAAATGTCCCTGGGTTTTGTTGGACAAGAGGAGCAGGCGATGGTGAGTAATTGTAGATCTTTACTTCATGCAGGAAATGTCCCTTGGTTATGTTGGACAGAAGGACCTGGAGATGACAAGTATTTGTGGATCTTTACTTCATACAAAAAATGCCATTGGTTATGTTGTACAGAACAATCAGGAGATGGTGAGTATTTCTAGATCTTTCCTTCGTACAGGAAATGTCCCTTGGTTATGTTGGACAGAAGGTCCAGGAGATGGCGAGTATTTGTGTATCGTTACTTCGTAGAGGAAATGGCCCTTGGTTATGTTGGACAGAAGGACCAGGAGATGGTGCGTATTTATAGATCTTTACTTCATACAGGAAATGCCATTGGTTATGTTGGACAGAACAATCAGGAGATGGTGAGTATTTCTAGATCTTTACTTCGTACAGGAAATGTCCCTTGGTTATGTTGGACAGAATGTCCAGGAGATGGCGAGTATTTTTAGATCTTTACTTCATAAAGGAAATGTCCCTTGGTTAGGTTGGACAGAAGGACCAGGTGATGATGAGTATTTCTGGATCTTTACTTCATGCAGGAAATGTCCCTTGGTTATGTTGGACAGAAGGACAAGGCAATGGAGAGTATTTGTAGATCTTTACTTCATACAGGAAATGTCCCTGGGTTTTGTTGGACAAGAGGAGCAGGCGATGGTGAGTATTTGTAGATCTTTACTTCATGCAGGAAATGTCCCTTGGTTATGTTGGACAGAAGGACGAGGCGATGGTGAGTATTAGTAGATCTTTACTACATGCAGGAAATGTCCCTTGGTTATGTTGGACAGAAAGACCAGGCGATGGTGAGTATTTGTAGATCGTTACTTCGTACAGGAAATGGCCCTTGGTTATGTTGGACAGAACGTCCAGGAGATGGCGAGTATTTGTGGATCTTTACTTCATGCAGGAAATGTTCCTTGGTTATGTTAGAAAGAAGGACCAGGCGATGGTGAGTATTTCTGGATCTTTACTTCATGCAGGAAATGTCCCTGGTTTATGTTGGACAGAAGGACCAGGCAATGGTGAGTATTTGTAGATCTTTACTTCATGCAGGAAATATCCCTTGGTTATGTTGGACAGAAGGACCTGGAGATGACGAGTATTTGTGGATCTTTACTTCATACAAAAAATTCCATTGATTATGTTGTACAGAACAATCAGGAGATGGTGAGTATTTCTAGATCTTTCCTTCGTACATGAAATGTCCCTTGGTTATGTTGGACAGAAAGACGAGGCGATGGTGAGTATTTGTAGATCGTTACTTCGTACAGGAAATGGCCCTTGGTTATGTTGGACAGAACGACCAGGAGATGGCGAGTATTTGTGGATCTTTACTTCATGCAGGAAATGTTCCTTGGTTATGTTAGAAAGAAGGACCAGGCGATGGTGAGTATTTCTGGATCTTGACTTCATGCAGGAAATGTCCCTGGTTTATGTTGGACAGAAGGATCAAGAGATGGTGGATATTTGTAGATCTTTACTTCATGCAGGAAATGTCCCTTGGTTATGTTGGACAGAAGGACCAGGAGATGGCGAGTATTTGTAGATCTTTACTTCATGCAGGAAATGTCCCTTGGTGATGTTGGACAGAAGGATCAAGAGATTTTGAGTATTTCTAGATCTTTACTTCATACAGGAAATGCCATTGGTTAGGTTGGACAGAACAATGAGGAGGTGGTATTTCTAGATCTTTACTTCCTACAGGAAATGTCCCTTGGTTATTTTGGACAGAAGGTCCAGGAGATGGCGAGTATTTGTAGATCTTTACTTCATGCAGGAAATGTTCCTTGGATATGTTGGACAGAAGGACGAAGAGATGATGAGTATTTGTAGATCTTTACTTCATACAGGAAATGCCATTGGTAATGATGGACAGAACAATCAGGAGGTGGTATTTCTAGATCTTTACTTCGTACAGGAAAAGTCCCTTGGTTATGCTGGACAGCAGGCCCAGGTGATGGTGAATATTTCTAGATCTTTACTTCATGCAGGAAATGTCCCTTGGTTATGTTGGACAGAAGGACCAGGAGATGGCGAGTATTTGTAGATCTTTACTTCATGCAGGAGATGTTCCTTGGATATGTTGGACAGAAGGACCAAAGATGGTGAATATTTGTAGATCTTTTCTTCATACAGGAAATGCCGTTGGTTATGTTGGACAGAAGGCTCAGGAGATGGTGAGTATTTCTAGATCTTTACTTCGTACAGGAAATGTCCCTTGGTTATTTTGGACAGAAGGTCCAGGAGATGGCGAATATTTATAGATGTTTATTTCAAGCAGGAAATGTCCCTTGGTTATGTTGGAGAGAAGGACCAGGATATTGAGAGTATTTGTAGATCTTTACTTCATACAGGTAATGCCATTGGTTATGTTGGACAGAACAATCAGGAGATGGTGAGTATTTCTAGATCTTTACTTCGTACAGGAAATGTTCCTTGGTTATGTTGGACAGAAGGTCCAGGAGATGGCGAGTATTTTTAGATCTTTACTTCATAAAGGAAATGTCCCTTGGTTATGTTGGACAGAAGGACCAGGTGATGATGAGTATTTCTAGATCTTTACTTCATGCAAGAAATGTCCCTTGGATATGTTGGACAGACCGACAAGGAGATGGCGAGTATTTGTAGATCTTTACTTAATGCAGGAAATGTCCCTTGGTTATGTTGGACAGAAGGACCAGGCAATGGTGAGTATTTCTGGATCTTTACTTCATGCAGGAAATGTCCCTTGGTTATGTTTGACAGAAGGACCAGGCAATGGTGAGTATTTGTAGATCTTTACTTCATACAGGAAATGTCCCTGGGTTTTGTTGGACAAGAGGAGCAGGCGATGGTGAGTATTTGTAGATCTTTACTTCATGCAGGAAATGTTCCTTGGATATGTTGGACAGAAGGACCAAGAGATGATGAGTATTTGTAGACCTTTACTTCATACAGGAAATGTCCCTTGGTTATGTTGGACAGAAGGTCCTGGAGATGGCGAGTATTTGGAGATCTTTACTTCATGCAGGAAACATCCTGTGGTTATGTTGGACAGAAGGTCCAGGAGATGGCGAGTATTTTTAGATCTTTACTTCATAAAGGAAATGTCCCTTGGTTATGTTGGACAGAAGGTCCAGGTGATGATGAGTATTTCTAGATCTTTACTTCGTACAGGAAATGTTCCTTGGTTATGTTGGACAGAAGGTCCAGGAGATGGCGAGTATTTTTAGATCTTTACTTCATAAAGGAAATGTCCCTTGGTTATGTTGGACAGAAGGACCAGGTGATGATGAGTATTTCTAGATCTTTACTTCATGCAAGAAATGTCCCTTGGATATGTTGGACAGACCGACAAGGAGATGGCGAGTATTTGTAGATCTTTACTTAATGCAGGAAATGTCCCTTGGTTATGTTGGACAGAAGGACCAGGCAATGGTGAGTATTTCTGGATCTTTACTTCATGCAGGAAATGTCCCTTGGTTATGTTTGACAGAAGGACCAGGCAATGGTGAGTATTTGTAGATCTTTACTTCATACAGGAAATGTCCCTGGGTTTTGTTGGACAAGAGGAGCAGGCGATGGTGAGTATTTGTAGATCTTTACTTCATGCAGGAAATGTTCCTTGGATATGTTGGACAGAAGGACCAAGAGATGATGAGTATTTGTAGACCTTTACTTCATACAGGAAATGTCCCTTGGTTATGTTGGACAGAAGGTCCTGGAGATGGCGAGTATTTGGAGATCTTTACTTCATGCAGGAAACATCCTGTGGTTATGTTGGACAGAAGGTCCAGGAGATGGCGAGTATTTTTAGATCTTTACTTCATAAAGGAAATGTCCCTTGGTTATGTTGGACAGAAGGTCCAGGTGATGATGAGTATTTCTAGATCTTTACTTCATGCAAGAAATGTCCCTTGGATATGTTGGACAGACCGACAAGGAGATGGCGAGTATTTGTAGATCTTTACTTCATGCAGGAAATGTCCCTGGGTTATGTTGGACAGAAGGACCAGGCAATGCTGAGTATTTCTGGATCTTTACTTCATGCAGGAAATGTCCCTTGGTTATGTTGGACAGAAGGACCAGGCAATGGTGAGTATTTGTAGATCTTTACTTCATACAGGAAATGTCCCTGGGTTTTGTTGGACAAGAGGAGCAGGCGATGGTGAGTATTTGTAGATCTTTACTTCATGCAGGAAATGTCCCTTGGTTATGTTGGACAGAAGGACGAGGCGATGGTGAGTATTAGTAGATCTTCACTTCATGCAGGAAATGTCGCTTGGTTATGTTGGACAGAAGGACCTGGAGATGACGAGTATTTGTGGATCTTTACTTCATACAAAAAATGCCATTGATTATGTTGTACAGAACAATCAGGAGATGGTGAGTATTTCTAGATCTTTCCTTCGTACCGGAAATGTCCCTTGGTTATGTTGGACAGAAAGACGAGGCGATGGTGAGTATTTGTAGATCGTTACTTCGTACAGGAAATGGCCCTTCGTTATGTTGGACAGAACAACCAGGAGATGGCGAATATTTGTAGATATTTACTTCATGCAGGAAATATCCCTTGGTTATGTTGGACAGAAGGACCTGGAGATGACGAGTATTTGTGGATCTTTACTTCATACAAAAAATGCCATTGGTTATGTTGTACAGAACAATCAGGAGATGGTGAATATTTCTAGATCTTTCCTTCGTACAGGAAATGTCCCTTGGTTATGTTGGACAGAAGGTCCAGGAGATGGCGAGTATTTGTGTATCGTTACTTCGTAGAGGAAATGGCCCTTGGTTATGTTGGACAGAAGGACCAGGAGATGGTGAGTATTTCTAGATCTTTACTTCGTACAGGAAATGTCCCTTGGTTATGTTGGACAGAAGTTCCAGGAGATGGCGAGTATTTGTAAATCTTTACTTCATGCAGGAAATGTCCCTTGGTTATGTTGGACAGAACAATCAGGAGATGGTGAGTATTTCTAGATCTTTACTTCGTACAGGAAATGTCCCTTGGTTATGTTGGACAGAAGTTCCAGGAGATGGCGAGTATTTGTAAATCTTTACTTCATGCAGGAAATGTCCCTTGGTTATGTTGGACAGAAGGACGAGGCGATTGTGAGTATTAGTAGATCTTTACTTCATGCAGGAAATGTCCCTTGGTTATGTTGGACAGAAAGACCAGGCGATGGCGAGTATTTGTAGATCGTTACTTCGTACAGGAAATGGCCCTTGGTTATGTTGGACAGAACGACCAGGAGATGGCGAGTATTTGTGGATCTTTACTTCATGAAGGAAATGTTCCTTGGTTATGTTGGACAGAAGGTCCAGGTGATGATGAGTATTTCTAGATCTTTACTTCATGCAAGAAATGTCCCTTGGATATGTTGGACAGACCGACAAGGAGATGGCGAGTATTTGTAGATCTTTACTTCATGCAGGAAATGTCCCTGGGTTATGTTGGACAGAAGGACCAGGCAATGCTGAGTATTTCTGGATCTTTACTTCATGCAGGAAATGTCCCTTGGTTATGTTGGACAGAAGGACCAGGCAATGGTGAGTATTTGTAGATCTTTACTTCATACAGGAAATGTCCCTGGGTTTTGTTGGACAAGAGGAGCAGGCGATGGTGAGTATTTGTAGATCTTTACTTCATGCAGGAAATGTCCTTTGGTTATGTTGGACAGAAGGACGAGGCGATGGTGAGTATTAGTAGATCTTCACTTCATGCAGGAAATGTCGCTTGGTTATGTTGGACAGAAGGACCTGGAGATGACGAGTATTTGTGGATCTTTACTTCATACAAAAAATGCCATTGATTATGTTGTACAGAACAATCAGGAGATGGTGAGTATTTCTAGATCTTTCCTTCGTACCGGAAATGTCCCTTGGTTATGTTGGACAGAAAGACGAGGCGATGGTGAGTATTTGTAGATCGTTACTTCGTACAGGAAATGGCCCTTGGTTATGTTGGACAGAACAACCAGGAGATGGCGAATATTTGTAGATATTTACTTCATGCAGGAAATATCCCTTGGTTATGTTGGACAGAAGGACCTGGAGATGACGAGTATTTGTGGATCTTTACTTCATACAAAAAATGCCATTGGTTATGTTGTACAGAACAATCAGGAGATGGTGAATATTTCTAGATCTTTCCTTCGTACAGGAAATGTCCCTTGGTTATGTTGGACAGAAGGTCCAGGAGATGGCGAGTATTTGTGTATCGTTACTTCGTAGAGGAAATGGCCCTTGGTTATGTTGGACAGAAGGACCAGGAGATGGTGAGTATTTCTAGATCTTTACTTCGTACAGGAAATGTCCCTTGGTTATGTTGGACAGAAGTTCCAGGAGATGGCGAGTATTTGTAAATCTTTACTTCATGCAGGAAATGTCCCTTGGTTATGTTGGACAGAACAATCAGGAGATGGTGAGTATTTCTAGATCTTTACTTCGTACAGGAAATGTCCCTTGGTTATGTTGGACAGAAGTTCCAGGAGATGGCGAGTATTTGTAAATCTTTACTTCATGCAGGAAATGTCCCTTGGTTATGTTGGACAGAAGGACGAGGCGATGGTGAGTATTAGTAGATCTTTACTTCATGCAGGAAATGTCCCTTGGTTATGTTGGACAGAAAGACCAGGCGATGGCGAGTATTTGTAGATCGTTACTTCGTACAGGAAATGGCCCTTGGTTATGTTGGACAGAACGACCAGGAGATGGCGAGTATTTGTGGATCTTTACTTCATGAAGGAAATGTTCCTTGGTTATGTTAGAAAGAAGGACCAGGCGATGGTGAGTATTTCTGGATCTTTACTTCATGCAGGAAATGTCCCTGGTTTATGTTGGACAGAAGGACCAGGCAATGGTGAGTATTTCTAGATCTTTACTTCATACAGGAAATGCCATTGGTTATGTTGGACAGAACAATGAGGAGGTGGTATTTCTATCTTTACTTCGTACAGGAAATGTCCCTTGGTTATGTTGGACAGAAGTTGCAGGAGATGTTGAGTATTTGTAGATCTTTACTTCAAGCAAGAAATGTCCCTTGGTGATATTGGACAGAAGATCCAGGAGATGTTGAGTATTTGTAGATCTTTACTTCAAGCATGAAATGTCTCTTGGTGATGTTGGACAGAAGGTCCAGGAGTTGTTGAGTATTTGTAGATCTTTACTTCATGCAGGAAATGTCCCTTGGATATGTTGGACAGAAGGACCAAGCAATGGTGAGTGTTTCTGGATCTTTCCTTGGTGAGGATGGCGAGTATTTGTAGATCTTTACTTCATACAGGAAATGTCCCTTGGTGATGTTGGACAGAAGGATCAAGAGATTTTGAGTATTTCTAGATCTTTACTTCATGCAGGAAATGTCCCTTGGTGTTGTTGGACAGAACAATGAGGAGGTGAATATTTGTAGATCTTTACTTCATGCAGGAAATGTCCCTTGGTGTTGTTGGACAGAAGGTCCAGGAGTTGTTGAGTATTTGTAGATCTTTACTTCAAGCAGGAAATGTCTCTTGCTGATGTTGGACAGAAGGTTCAGGAGATGGCGAGTGATCTTTACTTCATGCAGGAAATGTCCCTTGGATATGTTGGACAAAAGGACTAAGAGATGGTGAGTATTTGTAGATTTTTTCTTCATACAGGAAACGCCATTGGTTATATTGGACAGAAGGCCCTGGAGATGGTGAGTATTTCTAGATTTTTACTTCATGCCGGAAATGTCCCTTGGTTATGTTGGACAGAAGGGCCAGGACCAAGAGATGGTGAATATTTGTAGATCTTTTCTTCATATAGGAAATGCCGTTGGTTATGTTGGATAGAAGGCCCTGGAGATGGTGAGTATTTCTAGATCTTTACTTCATGCAGGAAATGTCCCTTGGTTATGTTGGAGAGAAGGACCAAGAGATTGTGAATATTTCTCGCTTCTTTATTTCATGCAAGAAATGTCCCTTGGTTATGTTGGACAGAAGGACCAAGACATGGTGAGTGTTTCTGGATCTTTCCTTCATGCAGGAAATGTCCCTTGGTTATGTTTGACAGAATGACGAGGCGATCGTGAGTATTTGTAGATCTTTACTTCAAGCAAGAAATGTCCCTTGGTGATATTGGACAGAAGGACCAGGAGATGTTGAGTATTTGTAGATCTTTACTTCAAGCAGGAAATGTCTCTTGGTGATGTTGGACAGAAGGTCCAGGAGATGGCGAGTATTTGTAGATCTTTACTTCATGCAGGAAATGTCCCTTGGATATGTTGGACAGAAGGACCAAGCAATGTTGAGTGTTTCTGGATCTTTCCTTCATGCAGGAAATGTCCCTTGGTTATGTTTGACAGAAGGACCAGGAAATGGTGAATATTTGTAGATCTTTACTTCATGCAGGAAATGTCCCTTGGTGTTGTTGGACAGAAGGTTCAGGAGATGGCGAGTATTTGTAGATCTTTACTTCATGCAGGAAATGTCCCTTGGATATGTTGGACAAAAGGACTAAGAGATGGTGAGTATTTGTAGATCTTTTCTTCATACAGGAAACGCCATTGGTTATATTGGACAGAAGGCCCTGGAGATGGTGAGTATTTCTAGATTTTTACTTCATGCCGGAAATGTCCCTTGGTTATGTTGGACAGAAGGGCCAGGCAATGGTGAGTATATGTAGATCTTTATTTCATGCAGGAAATGCCATTGGTTATGTTGGACAGAACAATGAGGAGGTGGTATTTCTAGATCTTTACTTCATACAGGAAATGTCCCTTGGTTATTTTGGACAGAAGGTCCAGGAGATGGCGAGTATTTGTAGATCTTTACTTCATGCAGGAAATGTTCCTTGGATATGTTGGACAGAAGGACCAAGAGATGATGAGTATTTGTAGATCTTTTCTTCATATAGGAAATGCCGTTGGTTATGTTGGATAGAAGGCCCAGGAGATGGTGAGTATTTCTAGATCTTTACTTCATGCAGGAAATGTCCCTTGGTTATGTTGGAGAGAAGGACCAAGAGATTGTGAATATTTCTCGCTTCTTTATTTCATGCAAGAAATGTCCCTTGGTTATGTTGGACAGAAGGACCAAGCCATGGTGAGTGTTTCTGGATCTTTCCTTCATGCAGGAAATGTCCCTTGGTTATGTTTGACAGAATGACGAGGCGATCGTGAGTATTAGTAGATCTTTACTTCATGCAGGAAATGTCCCTTGGTGATGTTGGACAGAAGTTCCAGGAGATGTTGAGTATTTGTAGATCTTTACTTCAAGCAAGAAATGTCCCTTGGTGATATTGGACAGAAGGACCAGGAGATGTTGAGTATTTGTAGATCTTTACTTCAAGCAGGAAATGTCTCTTGGTGATGTTGGACAGAAGGTCCAGGAGATGGCGAGTATTTGTAGATCTTTACTTCATGCAGGAAATGTCCCTTGGATATGTTGGACAGAAGGACCAAGCAATGGTGAGTGTTTCTGGATCTTTCCTTCATGCAGGAAATGTCCCTTGGTTATGTTTGACAGAAGGACCAGGAAATGGTGAATATTTGTAGATCTTTACTTCATGCAGGAAATGTCCCTTGGTGTTGTTGGACAGAAGGTTCAGGAGATGGCGAGTATTTGTAGATCTTTACTTCATGCAGGAAATGTCCCTTGGATATGTTGGACAAAAGGACTAAGAGATGGTGAGTATTTGTAGATCTTTTCTTCATACAGGAAACGCCATTGGTTATATTGGACAGAAGGCCCTGGAGATGGTGAGTATTTCTAGATTTTTACTTCATGCCGGAAATGTCCCTTGGTTATGTTGGACAGAAGGGCCAGGCAATGGTGAGTATATGTAGATCTTTACGTCATACAGGAAATGCCATTGGTTATGTTGGACAGAACAATGAGGAGGTGGTATTTCTAGATCTTTACTTCATACAGGAAATGTCCCTTGGTTATTTTGGACAGAAGGTCCAGGAGATGGCGAGTATTTGTAGACCTTTACTTCATGCAGGAAATGTTCCTTGGATATGTTGGACAGAAGGACCAAGAGATGATGTGTATTTGTAGATCTTTACTTCATATAGGAAATGCCATTGGTTATGATGGACAGAAGAATCAGGACGTGGTATTTCTAGATCTTTACTTCGTACAGGAAATGTCCCTTGGTTATGTTGGACAGCAGGCCCAGGTGATGGTGAATATTCCTAGATCTTTACTTCATGCAGGAAATGTCCCTTGGTTATGTTGGACAGAAGGACCAGGAAATGGTGAATATTTGTAGATCTTTACTTCATGCAGGAAATGTCTCTTGCTGATGTTGGACAGAAGGTTCAGGAGATGGCGAGTATTTGTAGATCTTTACTTCATGCAGGAAATGTCCCTTGGTTATGTTGGAGAGAACGACGAAGAGATGGTGAGTGTTTGTAGATCGTTACTTCGTACATGAAGTTGCCCTTGGTTATGTTGGACAGAAGGACCAGGAGATGGCGAGTATTTGTAGATCTTTACTTCATACAGGAAATGTCCCTTGGATATGTTGGACAGAAGGACGAGGAGATGGCAAGTATTTATAGATCTTTACTTTATACAGGAAATGCCGTTGGTTATGTTGGACAGAAGGCCCAGGTGATGGTGAATATTTTTAGATCTTTACTTCATACAGGAAATGTCCCTTGGTTATGTTGGACAGAAGGACCAAGCAATGGTGAGTGTTTCTGGATCTTTACTTCATGAAAGAAATGTCCCTTGGTTATGTTGGAGAGAATACCAGGCGATGGTGAGTATTTGTATATCTTTATTTCATGCAGGAAATGTCCCTTGGTTATGTTGGACAGAAGTACGAGGCGATGGTGAGTATTAGTAGATCTTTACTTCATGCAGGAAATGTCCCTTGGTTATGTTGGACAGAAGGTCCTGGAGATGGCGAGTATTTGGAGATCTTTACTTCATGCAGGAAACATCCCGTGGTTATGTTGGACAGAAGGACCAGGCAATGGTGAGTATTTGTAGATCTTTACTTCATGTAGGAAATGTCCCTTGGTTATGTTGGACAGAAGGACCAGGAGATGGTGAATATTTCTAGATATTTACTTCATGCAGGAAATGTCCCTTTGTGTTGTTGGACAGAAGGTCCAGGAGATGTTGAGTATTTGTAGATCTTTACTTCAAGCAGGAAATGTCTCTTGCTGATGTTGGAGAGAAGGTTCAGGAGATGGCGAGTATTTGTAGATCTTTACTTCATGCAGGAAATGTCCCTTGGATATGTTGGACAGAAGGACCAAGCAATGGTGAGTGTTTCTGGATCTTTCCTTCATGCAGGAAATGTCCCTTGGTTATGTTTGACAGAAGGACCAGGAAATGGTGAATATTTGTAGATCTTTACTTCATGCAGGAAATGTCCCTTGGTGTTGTTGGACAGAAGGTTCAGGAGATGGCGAGTATTTGTAGATCTTTACTTCATGCAGGAAATGTCCCTTGGATATGTTGGACAAAAGGACTAAGAGATGGTGAGTATTTGTAGATCTTTTCTTCATACAGGAAACGCCATTGGTTATATTGGACAGAAGGCCCTGGAGATGGTGAGTATTTCTAGATTTTTACTTCATGCCGGAAATGTCCCTTGGTTATGTTGGACAGAAGGGCCAGGCAATGGTGAGTATATGTAGATCTTTACGTCATACAGGAAATGCCATTGGTTATGTTGGACAGAACAATGAGGAGGTGGTATTTCTAGATCTTTACTTCATACAGGAAATGTCCCTTGGTTATTTTGGACAGAAGGTCCAGGAGATGGCGAGTATTTGTAGACCTTTACTTCATGCAGGAAATGTTCCTTGGATATGTTGGACAGAAGGACCAAGAGATGATGTGTATTTGTAGATCTTTACTTCATATAGGAAATGCCATTGGTTATGATGGACAGAAGAATCAGGACGTGGTATTTCTAGATCTTTACTTCGTACAGGAAATGTCCTTTGGTTATGTTGGACAGCAGGCCCAGGTGATGGTGAATATTCCTAGATCTTTACTTCATGCAGGAAATGTCCCTTGGTTATGTTGGACAGAAGGACCAGGAAATGGTGAATATTTGTAGATCTTTACTTCATGCAGGAAATGTCTCTTGCTGATGTTGGACAGAAGGTTCAGGAGATGGTGAGTATTTGTAGATCTTTACTTCATGCAGGAAATGTCCCTTGGTTATGTTGGAGAGAACGACGAAGAGATGGTGAGTGTTTGTAGATCGTTACTTCGTACATGAAGTTGCCCTTGGTTATGTTGGACAGAAGGACCAGGAGATGGCGAGTATTTGTAGATCTTTACTTCATACAGGAAATGTCCCTTGGATATGTTGGACAGAAGGACGAGGAGATGGCAAGTATTTATAGATCTTTACTTTATACAGGAAATGCCGTTGGTTATGTTGGACAGAAGGCCCAGGTGATGGTGAATATTTCTAGATCTTTACTTCATACAGGAAATGTCCCTTGGTTATGTTGGACAGAAGGACCAAGCAATGGTGAGTGTTTCTGGATCTTTACTTCATGAAAGAAATGTCCCTTGGTTATGTTGGAGAGAATACCAGGCGATGGTGAGTATTTGTATATCTTTATTTCATGCAGGAAATGTCCCTTGGTTATGTTGGACAGAAGTACGAGGCGATGGTGAGTATTAGTAGATCTTTACTTCATGCAGGAAATGTCCCTTGGTTATGTTGGACAGAAGGTCCTGGAGATGGCGAGTATTTGGAGATCTTTACTTCATGCAGGAAACATCCCGTGGTTATGTTGGACAGAAGGACCAGGCAATGGTGAGTATTTGTAGATCTTTACTTCATGTAGGAAATGTCCCTTGGTTATGTTGGACAGAAGGACCAGGAGATGGTGAATATTTCTAGATATTTACTTCATGCAGGAAATGTCCCTTTGTGTTGTTGGACAGAAGGTCCAGGAGATGTTGAGTATTTGTAGATCTTTACTTCAAGCAGGAAATGTCTCTTGCTGATGTTGGAGAGAAGGTTCAGGAGATGGCGAGTATTTGTAGATCTTTACTTCATGCAGGAAATGTCCCTTGGATATGTTGGACAAAAGGACTAAGAGATGGTGAGTATTTGTAGATCTTTTCTTCATACAGGAAATGTCCTTTTGTTACGTTGGACAGAAGGTCAAGGAGATGGCGAGTATTTGTAGATCTTTACTTCATGCAGGAAATGTCCCTTGGTTATGTTGGACAGAAGGACCAGGTGATGGTGAGTGTTTCTGGACCTTTACTTCATGAAAGAAATGTCCCTTTGTTATGTTGGAGAGAATACCAGGCGATGGTGAGTATTTGTAGATCTTTACTTCATGCAGGAAATGTCCCTGGGTTATGATGAACAGAAGGACTAGGCGATGGCGAGTATTTGTAGACCTTTACTTCATGCAGGAAATGTCCCTTGGTTATGTTGGAGAGAAGGACCAGGAGATTGAGAGTATTTGTCGATCTTTACTTCATGCAGGAAATGTCTTTTGGATATGTTGGACAGAAGGACCAAGAGATGGCAAGTATTTATAGATCTTTACTTTATACAGGAAATGCCGTTGGTTATGTTGGACAGAAGGCCCAGGTGATGGTGAGTGTTTCTGGATCTTGACTTCATAATCAAATGTCCCTTGGTTATGTTGGAGAGAATACCAGGCGATGGTGAGTATTTGTAGATCTTTACTTCATGCAGGAAATGTCCCTTGGTTATGTTGGACAGAAGGGCCAGGAGTTGGTATTTGTAGATCTTTACTTCATGCAGGATATGGCCCTTGGTTATGTTGGACAGAATGACTAGGAGATGGCGAGTATTTGTAGACCTTTACTTCATGCAGGAAATGTCCCTTGGTTATGTTGGAGAGAAGGACCAGGCGATGGTATTTGTAGATCTTTACTTCATGCAGGAAATGGCCCTTGGTTATGTTGGACAGAATGACTAGGAGATGGCGAGTATTTGTAGACCTTTACTTCATGCAGTAAATGTCCCTTGGTTATGTTGGAGAGAAGGACCAGGAGATTGAGAGTATTTGTAGATCTTTACTTCATGCAGGAAATGTCTTTTGGATATGTTGGACAGAAGGACCAAGAGATGGCAAGTATTTATAGATCTTTACTTTATACAGGAAATGCCGTTGGTTATGTTGGACAGAAGGCCCAGGTGATGCTGAGTGTTTCTGGATCTTGACTTCATAATCAAATGTCCCTTGGTTATGTTGGAGAGAATACCAGGCGATGGTGAGTATTTGTAGATCTTTACTTCATGCAGGAAATGTCCCTTGGTTATGTTGGACAGAAGGGCCAGGAGTTGGTATTTGTAGATCTTTACTTCATGCAGGAAATGTCCCTTGGTTATGTTGGACAGAAGGGCCAGGAGTTGGTATTTGTAGATCTTTACTTCATGCAGGAAATGTTCCTTGGTTATGTTGGAGAGAACGACGAAGAGATGGTGAGTGTTTGTAGATCGTTACTTCGTACATGAAGTTGCCCTTGGTTATGTTGGACAGAAGGACCAGGAGATGGCGAGTATTTGTAGATCGTTACTTCATACAGGAAATGCCATTGGTTATGTTGGACAGAAGGACCAGGAGATGGTGAATATTTCTAGATATTTACTTCATGCAGGAAATGTCCCTTTGTGATGTTGGACAGAAGGTCCAGGTGATGGCGAGTATTTGTAGATCTTTACTTCATGCAGGAAATGTCCCTTGGATATGTTGGACAGAAGGACGAGGAGATGGCAAGTATTTATAGATCTTTACTTTATACAGGAAATGCCGTTGGTTATGTTGGACAGAAGGCCCAGGTGATGGTGAATATTTCTAGATCTTTACTTCATACAGGAGATGTCCCTTGGTTATGTTGGACAGAAGGACCAAGCAATGGTGAGTGTTTCTGGATCTTTCCTTCATGCAGGAAATGTCCCTTGGTTATGTTTGACAGAAGGACGAGGCGATGGTGAGTATTAGTAGATCTTTACTTCATGCAGGAAATGTCCCTTGGTGTTGTTGGACAGAAGGTCCAGGAGATGTTGAGTATTTGTAGATCTTTACTTCATGCAGGAAATGTCCCTTGGTGATGTTGGACAGAAGGATCAAGAGATTTTGAGTATTTCTAGATCTTTACTTCATACAGGAAATGCCATTGGTTATGTTGGACAGAACAATGAGGAGGTGGTATTTCTAGATCTTTACTTCGTACAGGAAATGTCCCTTGGTTATGTTGGACAGAAGGTCCAGGAGATGGCGAGTATTTGTAGATCTTTACTTCATACAGGTAATGCCATTGGTTATGTTGGGCAGAACAATCAGGAGGTGGTATTTCTAGATCTTTACTTTGTACAGGAAATGTACAAAGTTACATTTTGTAACTTTTGTAAATGTACAAAGTTGGTTATGTTGGACAGAAGGTCTAGGAGATGGCGAGTATTTGTAGATCTTTACTTCATGCAGGAAATGTCCCTTGGTGATGTTGGACAGAAGGATCAAGAGATTTTGAGTATTTCTAGATCTTTACTTCATACAGGAAATGCCATTGGTTATGTTGGACAGAACAATGAGGAGGTGGTATTTCTATCTTTACTTCGTACAGGAAATGTCCCTTGGTTATGTTGGACAGAAGTTCCAGGAGATGTTGAGTATTTGTAGATCTTTACTTCAAGCAAGAAATGTCCCTTGGTGATATTGGACAGAAGATCCAGGAGATGTTGAGTATTTGTAGATCTTTACTTCAAGCACGAAATGTCTCTTGGTGATGTTGGACAGAAGGTCCAGGAGTTGTTGAGTATTTGTAGATCTTTACTTCATGCAGGAAATGTCCCTTGGATATGTTGGACAGAAGGACCAAGCAATGGTGAGTGTTTCTGGATCTTTCCTTGGTGAGGATGGCGAGTATTTGTAGATCTTTACTTCATACAGGAAATGTCCCTTGGTGATGTTGGACAGAAGGATCAAGAGATTTTGAGTATTTCTAGATCTTTACTTCATGCAGGAAATGTCCCTTGGTGTTGTTGGACAGAACAATGAGGAGGTGAATATTTGTAGATCTTTACTTCATGCAGGAAATGTCCCTTGGTGTTGTTGGACAGAAGGTCCAGGAGTTGTTGAGTATTTGTAGATCTTTACTTCAAGCAGGAAATGTCTCTTGCTGATCTTGGACAGAAGGTTCAGGAGATGGCGAGTGATCTTTACTTCATGCAGGAAATGTCCCTTGGATATGTTGGACAAAAGGACTAAGAGATGGTGAGTATTTGTAGATTTTTTCTTCATACAGGAAACGCCATTGGTTATATTGGACAGAAGGCCCTGGAGATGGTGAGTATTTCTAGATTTTTACTTCATGCCGGAAATGTCCCTTGGTTATGTTGGACAGAAGGGCCAGGACCAAGAGATGGTGAATATTTGTAGATCTTTTCTTCATATAGGAAATGCCGTTGGTTATGTTGGATAGAAGGCCCAGGAGATGGTGAGTATTTCTAGATCTTTACTTCATGCAGGAAATGTCCCTTGGTTATGTTGGAGAGAAGGACCAAGAGATTGTGAATATTTCTCGCTTCTTTATTTCATGCAAGAAATGTCCCTTGGTTATGTTGGACAGAAGGACCAAGCCATGGTGAGTGTTTCTGGATCTTTCCTTCATGCAGGAAATGTCCCTTGGTTATGTTTGACAGAATGACGAGGCGATCGTGAGTATTAGTAGATCTTTACTTCATGCAGGAAATGTCCCTTGGTGATGTTGGAGAGAAGTTCCAGGAGATGTTGAGTATTTGTAGATCTTTACTTCAAGCAAGAAATGTCCCTTGGTGATATTGGACAGAAGGACCAGGAAATGGTGAATATTTGTAGATCTTTACTTCAAGCAGGAAATGTCTCTTGGTGATGTTGGACAGAAGGTCCAGGAGATGGCGAGTATTTGTAGATCGTTACTTCATACAGGAAATGCCATTGGTTATGTTGGACAGAACAATCAGGAGGTGGTATTTCTAGATCTTTACTTCGTACAGGAAATGTCCCTTGGTTATGTTGGACAGAAGGTCCAGGTGATGGCGAGTATTTGTAGATCTTTACTTCATGCAGGAAATGTCCCTTGGATATGTTGGACAGAAGGACGAGGAGATGGCAAGTATTTATAGATCTTTACTTTATACAGGAAATGCCGTTGGTTATGTTGGACAGAAGGCCCAGGTGATGGTGAATATTTCTAGATCTTTACTTCATACAGGAAATGTCCCTTGGTTATGTTGGACAGAAGGACCAAGCAATGGTGAGTGTTTCTGGATCTTTACTTCATGAAAGAAATGTCCCTTGGTTATGTTGGAGAGAATACCAGGCGATGGTGAGTATTTGTATATCTTTATTTCATGCAGGAAATGTCCCTTGGTTATGTTGGACAGAAGTACGAGGCGATGGTGAGTATTAGTAGATCTTTACTTCATGCAGGAAATGTCCCTTGGTTATGTTGGACAGAAGGTCCTGGAGATGGCAAGTATTTGGAGATCTTTACTTCATGCAGGAAACATCCCGTGGTTATGTTGGACAGAAGGACCAGGCAATGGTGAGTATTTGTAGATCTTTACTTCATGTAGGAAATGTCCCTTGGTTATGTTGGACAGAAGGACCAGGAGATGGTGAATATTTCTAGATATTTACTTCATGCAGGAAATGTCCCTTTGTGGTGTTGGACAGAAGGTCCAGGAGATGTTGAGTATTTGTAGATCTTTACTTCATGCAGGAAATGTCCCTTGGATATGTTGGACAAAAGGACTAAGAGATGGTGAGTATTTGTAGATCTTTTCTTCATACAGGAAATGTCCTTTTGTTACGTTGGACAGAAGGTCAAGGAGATGGCGAGTATTTGTAGATCTTTACTTCATGCAGGAAATGTCCCTTGGTTATGTTGGACAGAAGGACCAGGTGATGGTGAGTGTTTCTGGACCTTTACTTCATGAAAGAAATGTCCCTTTGTTATGTTGGAGAGAATACCAGGCGATGGTGAGTATTTGTAGATCTTTACTTCATGCAGGAAATGTCCCTGGGTTATGATGAACAGAAGGACTAGGCGATGGCGAGTATTTGTAGACCTTTACTTCATGCAGGAAATGTCCCTTGGTTATGTTGGAGAGAAGGACCAGGAGATTGAGAGTATTTGTAGATCTTTACTTCATGCAGGAAATGTCTTTTGGATATGTTGGACAGAAGGATCAAGAGATGGCAAGTATTTATAGATGTTTACTTTATACAGGAAATGCCGTTGGTTATGTTGGACAGAAGGCCCAGGTGATGGTGAGTGTTTCTGGATCTTGACTTCATAATCAAATGTCCCTTGGTTATGTTGGAGAGAATACCAGGCGATGGTGAGTATTTGTAGATCTTTACTTCATGCAGGAAATGTCCCTTGGTTATGTTGGACAGAAGGGCCAGGAGTTGGTATTTGTAGATCTTTACTTCATGCAGGATATGGCCCTTGGTTATGTTGGACAGAATGACTAGGAGATGGCGAGTATTTGTAGACCTTTACTTCATGCAGGAAATGTCCCTTGGTTATGTTGGAGAGAAGGACCAGGCGATGGTATTTGTAGATCTTTACTTCATGCAGGAAATGGCCCTTGGTTATGTTGGACAGAATGACTAGGAGATGGCGAGTATTTGTAGACCTTTACTTCATGCAGGAAATGTCCCTTGGTTATGTTGGAGAGAAGGACCAGGAGATTGAGAGTATTTGTAGATCTTTACTTCATGCAGGAAATGTCTTTTGGATATGTTGGACAGAAGGACCAAGAGATGGCAAGTATTTATAGATCTTTACTTTATACAGGAAATGCCGTTGGTTATGTTGGACAGAAGGCCCAGGTGATGCTGAGTGTTTCTGGATCTTGACTTCATAATCAAATGTCCCTTGGTTATGTTGGAGAGAATACCAGGCGATGGTGAGTATTTGTAGATCTTTACTTCATGCAGGAAATGTCCCTTGGTTATGTTGGACAGAAGGGCCAGGAGTTGGTATTTGTAGATCTTTACTTCATGCAGGAAATGTCCCTTGGTTATGTTGGACAGAAGGGCCAGGAGTTGGTATTTGTAGATCTTTACTTCATGCAGGAAATGTTCCTTGGTTATGTTGGAGAGAACGACGAAGAGATGGTGAGTGTTTGTAGATCGTTACTTCGTACATGAAGTTGCCCTTGGTTATGTTGGACAGAAGGACCAGGAGATGGCGAGTATTTGTAGATCGTTACTTCATACAGGAAATGCCATTGGTTATGTTGGACAGAACAATGAGGAGGTGGTATTTCTAGATCTTTACTTCGTACAGGAAATGTCCCTTGGTTATGTTGGACAGAAGGTCCAGGTGATGGCGAGTATTTGTAGATCTTTACTTCATGCAGGAAATGTCCCTTGGATATGTTGGACAGAAGGACGAGGAGATGGCAAGTATTTATAGATCTTTACTTTATACAGGAAATGCCGTTGGTTATGTTGGACAGAAGGCCCAGGTGATGGTGAATATTTCTAGATCTTTACTTCATACAGGAGATGTCCCTTGGTTATGTTGGACAGAAGGACCAAGCAATGGTGAGTGTTTCTGGATCTTTCCTTCATGCAGGAAATGTCCCTTGGTTATGTTTGACAGAAGGACGAGGCGATGGTGAGTATTAGTAGATCTTTACTTCATGCAGGAAATGTCCCTTGGTGTTGTTGGACAGAAGGTCCAGGAGATGTTGAGTATTTGTAGATCTTTACTTCAAGCAGTAAATGTCTCTTGCTGATGTTGGACAGAAGGTTCAGGAGATGGCGAGTATTTGTAGATCTTTACTTCATGCACTAAATGTCCCTTGGATATGTTGGACAAAAGGACTAAGAGATGGTGAGTATTTGTAGATCTTTTCTTCATACAGGAAACGCCATTGGTTATATTGGACAGAAGGCCCTGGAGATGGTGAGTATTTCTAGATTTTTACTTCATGCCAGAAATGTCCCTTGGTTATGTTGGACAGAAGGGCCAGGCAATGGTGAGTATATGTAGATCTTTACTTCATACAGGAAATGCCATTGGTTATGTTGGACAGAACAATGAGGAGGTGGTATTTCTAGATCTTTACTTCATACAGGAAATGTCACTTGGTTATTTTGGACAGAAGGTCCAGGAGATGGCGAGTATTTGTAGATCTTTACTTCATGCAGGAAATGTTCCTTGGATATGTTGGACAGAAGGACCAAGAGATGATGAGTATTTGTAGATCTTTACTTCATATAGGAAATGCCATTGGTTATGATGGACAGAACAATCAGGAGGTGGTATTTGTAGATCTTTACTTCATGCAGGAAATGTCCCTTGGTTATGTTGGACAGAAGGGCCAGGAGTTGGTATTTGTAGATCTTTACTTCATGCAGGAAATGTCCCTTGGTTATGTTGGCTAGAACGACGAAGAGATGGTGAGTGTTTGTAGATCGTTACTTAGTACATGAAGTTGCCCTTGGTTATGTTGGACAGAAGGACCAGGAGATGGCGAGTATTTGTAGCTCTTTACTTCATATAGGAAATGCCATTGGTTATGATGGACAGAACAATCAGGAGGTGGTATTTGTAGATCTTTACTTCATGCAGGAAATGTCCCTTGGTTATGTTGGACAGAAGGGCCAGGAGTTGGTATTTGTAGATCTTTACTTCATGCAGGAAATGTCCCTTGGTTATGTTGGAGAGAACGACGAAGAGATGGTGAGTGTTTGTAGATCGTTACTTCGTACATGAAGTTGCCCTTGGTTATGTTGGACAGAAGGACCAGGAGATGGCGAGTATTTGTAGCTCTTTACTTCATATAGGAAATGCCATTGGTTTTGATGGACAGAACAATCAGGAGGTGGTATTTGTAGATCTTTACTTCATGCAGGAAATGTCCCTTGGTTATGTTGGACAGAAGGGCCAGGAGTTGGTATTTGTAGATCTTTACTTCATACAGGAAATGTCCCTTGGTTATGTTGGAGAGAACGACGAAGAGATGGTGAGTGTTTGTAGATCATTACTTCGTACATGAAGTTGCCCTTGGTTATGTTGGACAGAAGGACCAGGAGATGGCGAGTATTTGTAGATCTTTACTTCATACAGGAAATGTCCCTTGGATATGTTGGACAGAAGGACGAGGAGATGGCAAGCATTTATAGATCTTTACTTTATACAGGAAATGCCGTTGGTTATGTTGGACAGAAGGCCCAGGTGATGGTGAATATTTCTAGATCTTTACTTCATACAGGAAATGTCCCTTGGTTATGTTGGACAGAAGGACCAAGCAATGGTGAGTGTTTCTGGATCTTTACTTTATGAAAGAAATGTCCCTTGGTTATGTTGGAGAGAATACCAGGCGATGGTGAGTATTTGTATATCTTTACTTCATGCAGGAAATGTCCCTTGGTTATGTTGGACAGAAGTACGAGGCGATGGTGAGTATTAGTAGATCTTTACTTCATGCAGGAAATGTCCCTTGGTTATGTTGGACAGAAGGTCCTGAAGATGGCGAGTATTTGTAGGTCTTTACTTCATGCAGGAAACATCCCTTGGTTATGTTGGACAGAAGGACCAGGCAATGGTGAGTATTTGTAGATCTTTACTTCATGCAGGAAATGTCCCTTGGTTATTTTGGACAGAAGGATCAGGTGATGGTGAGTGTTTCTGGATCTTTACTTCATGATCAAATGTCTCTTGGTTATGTTGGACAGAAGGACCAAGGAATGGTGAGTGTTTCTGGATATTTACTTCATGAAAGAAATGTCCCTTGGTTATGTTGGAGAGAATACCAGGCGATGGTGAGTATTTGTAGATCTTTACTTCATGCAGGAAATGTCCCTTGGTTATGTTGGACAGAAGGACGAGGCGATGGTGAGTATTAGTAGATCTTTACTTCATGCAGTAAATGTCCCTTGGTTATGTGGACAGAAGGACCAAGAGATGGTTATATTTGTAGATCTTTACTTCATGCAGGAAATGTTCCTTGGTTATGTTGGACAGAAGGACCAAGATATGGTGAGTATTTGTAGATCTTTGCTTTATACAGGAAATGCCATTCGTTATGTTGGACAGAACAATCAAGAGATGGTGAGTATTTCTAGATCTTTATTTCATGCAGGAAACGTCCCTTGGTTACGTTGGACAGAAGGACCAAGATATGGTGAGTATTTGTAGATCTTTGCTTTATACAGGAAATGCCTTTCGTTATGTTGGACAGAACAATCAAGAGATGGTGAGTATTTCTAGATCTTTACTTCGTACAGGAAATGTCCCTTGGTTATGTTGGACAGAAGGTCCAGGAGATGGCGAGTATTTGTAGATCATTACTTCATGTCGGAAATGTCCCTTGTTTATGTTGGACAGAAGGACCAGGAAATGGTGAGTATTTGTAGATCTTTACTTCATGTAGGAAATGTCCCTTGGTTATGTTGGACAGAAGGACCAGGAGATGGTGAATATTTCTAGATCTTTATTTCATGCAGGAAATGTCCCTTGGTTATGTTGGAGAGAAGGACCAAGAGATGGCGAGTATTTGTAGATGTTTACTTAAGGTGGCCAGACGTCCCACTTTTGGCGGGATTATCCCTCTTTTGAGCAATTTGTCCTACATCACGCGGTATTTTTTAAGCACGTAAGGAGAAATCTGCAAAAAGTCACAGGGAGCCCCAGGTATTGTTCCTCGCAACGCATCATGGTCGCAGAGAATGCAAATGACGGTGCTTACCTCCCTGCCCTCTTTTGTGTGCTTGTATTCAAATCGGAGTCACGCTGAGTCCCATTCCTAGGGTGGAGGGACGCTGTGCTTTTTTTGTTTTTGTTTTTGTTTTACCTATGTTCTCACAACCATGCAAAGGTGGGTTTTGTGCTATATGGATCTTTCTTTATTTCTTTCCTTGTCTGCGGTTCCGATTGCAGTTATACTTTGCTTCGGATTACAGCACCGTTTCTCATTCCTGGCAAAACTGGAGAAATGGCAGGGCCACCTCCCTCCCCCCTTTCCTTGCAGCACCCTCGGTTGCAAAATTTCCCCTGATTTGGTTTATATGTTCGCAGCAATGCGATCCAACAAATAGGAAAGTTTTAATAAGATCTCCTGTCTTTATTTGGTCTCTGCTGCCCCCCCACCCCGACCCTGTTAGCCTTTGGATTTTGTCCCCTCCCAAGGAGAGAAAGGGAAGGAGAGGAAGGTAGAAGGGTGGGGGGAAGGAAAAGAAGAAGGGAGGGGGGAAGAAGATGGAAGGAGAAAAGATGGAAGGAAGGAGAAATAATAGAAGGAATAAGGAGGAAGGAGAAGGAGGAAGATGGAAGAAGAAAGGAAGGAAGTAAAAGAGGAAGGGAGGGAGGAAAGAAGTAAGGAGGTAGGAAGAGAAGGGGATGAGAGCGAAAGAGCAGAAGGACAAAGAGGATGAAGTTGATAGGCATGAGGAAGGAGGAAGGAAGAAGAAAGAAAAAGGGAGGAAGAGAGGAAAGAAGAAAAGATGGAACTAGAAAGGAAAGAAGGGAGGGAGGGAGGGAGGAAAGGGGAAGACAGGGAAAGAGCAGAAAGAGAGAAGGTGAAGGTAGATAGGCAGAAGGAAGAAGGAAGAAATAGGAAGGAGGGAAGGTGAAAGGATAGAAGGAGGAAGGAACAGAAGCGAAGGGGAAGAAAGAGATAGAAAGAGCAGAAAGACAGAGAAGGTAGATAGGCAAATAAAGGAAGCTGAAAGAATGGAAGGAGGAAGGAAGAGAAAAGGAGGAAGGGAGTGAGTGAGGAAAGAAGAGAGGAAGGAGAAAGGAAGGAAGAGAGGGAAAGAGCAGAAGATGGATAAAGTGAAGGTAGATAAGCAAGAGGAATGAAGGAAGGAAGAAGGAAGGATGGAAGGAGGAAGGAAAAAGAAGGGAGGGAGGGAGAAAAGAAGAAAATAATGGAAGAAGAAAGGAAGAGGAGAAGAACAGAAAAATAAAGAAAGGGAGGAAGGAGGGAAGGTGAAAGGATGGAAGGAGGAAGGAAGGGAAGGGGAAGAGAGATCTAAAGAGCAGAAAGACAGAAGGTAGATAGGCAAGAGGAAGGAAGGAAGGAGAAAGAATGGAAAGGGAGGAAGGCTAGAAGGAAGAAAGAGGGAGGGAGGGAAGGAAGGAAGGAAGGAAGGTGAAAGGAGGAAGGAAGGAAGGGGTACTTCCACTTGTAGGCCTGGGACTGAATACAGGAGGAGTCTCTCCATAGGATCAGCTGCTCCTCTGATCATGGTCTATGAAAATGTTACCGCCTGCCTGATCCAAATTTAGACAGACGGTGCTTTGGGCTGCTCCTCAAATCACCCCCTTTACTCCTCCCCCTGTAGAATTCAGCCCCCTGAGTTTTGCCTTTGAGGGTCATCTAAATTAAGGTGATCAGACATCCCGCTTTTGGTGGGACAGTCCCGCTTTTGAATAATTTGTCCCACTTCCAGTGGCGTTTTTAAAAAGTCCGGATTTTTTTAAAAATTTTTAATCAAGAACCCCCCCTCCCCAGTCAATGGTGTCCCTCTTTACCAATGTTAAAATCTGGTTATTTCCTCTTATTATTACTTCTGGAGAGAGCAAATGAGGCTCTTTCCTTGGAAGTCACAGTTTGCTTCATTTTCCCCTCAATCTTTTTGGACCTTGATTTCCCCTGAGATCTGGCAGGCCCCTACCCTCATGGCCTTCTAAAAATCTGTAAAGATATGGCTTTCCCCCCAAGGCTTTGGTTTCTATGAAGCTGGGGTCCAGGATACTCTACAGCTTTGATGTGTTTGTAGTACCAAATATGTTCTGTTTTGTTGGCTTTTATGCTTTGTATTATTTCTTTTTCTTTTATTACTCTTGCAAGTCATCCTGGGTAATGTTATGTAAGATGGGTGGTTATACAAATCCTTTAAATACAGAAACAAATGCTCAACTCTCTCCAGACCACATCACTTCATGGATCAACTCTAGATTATTCATGTCATACACAGACATGAAATGCTCTAATCTTTGCTACTGGTTCGGAATTGGGAGCGTGTGTGCATGTGCTGTTACTTCATTCACACATGGCACTTCTGTGCATGCGCACAACTTTCTGTGCATGTGCAGAGTGTCCATGATGATGTCTGGATGGATGGGCAGAGCCTCCCACTGCTGCCGACACTACTGATTTGCCCGAACTGTGGCGAACTGGCAAAATACCACTTCTGGTCATACAATTAGAGAATCACCGAACCAGAAATCCCTCAAAGTCCAATCTATGGTTTAGCAAAAGAATCCAGATTAAAACATTCTCAATTTGCACTCTCTGCTTCATTTTAGGAAGGTTAAAATCTTAACATCTCTTTTGGAAAATAGGAGTAATTGTCCTCCACTAATTATTTGATATTTCATGCATTCTTCAGGATTTCTCACATGGAGTTTCTTTCATCCTATACTGCTCTCAGATAGCCACTGTTGGTATAGTGTTAAAGGCATGAGACTAGAAGCCAGCAGACAGTGATTCTAGTCCTGCCTTATTAGATTGAAGCCAGTCATTCTCTATCAGCCCCAAGAAGAAGCCAAGGCCAAACCACTTCTGGAAAATACCAAGAAAACAACGTGGATTTGCTTATATAATTGCCAGCAGGCAAGAATGACTCAAGGGCATATGTGCACACATAAATACTACTTCCTAGGTTCAAATCTGATAGATAAAACTTCACAAAATAGGGAAAAGTGTTTTCCTATGCCACGTTTCAGCCAGAAACTTTCCTTTTATTTCAAAAGGAAATAAAAATCCCCTATTCTGCTCAATTCTGTCAACATAACTTTGGAGTAAATTCATTCTCTCTCTCTCTCTCTCTCTCTCTCTCCCTCTCCCTCTCCCTCTCCCTCTCCCTCTCCCTCTCTCTCTCTCTCTCTCTCTCTCTCTCTCTCTCTCTCTCTCCCCCCCCCCCCTTTAAAACAATACATTAAATAGGTTAAGCTCTCTATTAGCCAACCTTTGTGTCTACTTTCTTTATGTAAGTAAACTTTGTGGCCATATTTGCATACATTTTGCACTGGCCACATTTATGTCAATCTTCCAGCTATGCTAAGTTATTTCTTTAAAGATAACATTTTATTTAAATAAAATATACTGAAAGGAACAGGCTAAAAAAAAGTCCCTTGGGTATCCTTAGAATAACCAACTCAAGTCATTTCATTAAATGAATGTGGTGAAGGGATCTTTTTCTTACCATGTTTTCTTTCTTAGCACAATTGCCAAAGTATTATATCTTTTAAAATAACGTGTTGACTGCTGAGCACAAATCTGAAAGAATCACTCATCCTGCTAAATGGTTTATGACTTGTGAAAGCCATATTAAGGCAAACTGTTGAAAAGAGGAACTTATCAAGGAAATGAGAAATCATGCTTTTAAAATTCAGAAGAGACCTGCTTGCCATAAAAGGTTACAAGTTTTTATCTTAGCCCCTCCTTGGTTGTCACGTTATTTCATCATCACTTCACCAGAACTCTCAATAACTATCCTTTCTGCCAGCCCTTTTTCTCGTCTTTCTCAATAATGTGAAGGGGATAAATGTATAACAGCCAATCCATCTTGTCACCAAAGAGAAGCTGAGAGTGCTTGAGTTTGGGAAGTGCAACAATACTACAGCCACACAGTCCTTTATAGTATATTTGTTGTTTGGTTGCTGCCTGATTCTTTGTTGACCTCATGGATTATAGCATACCAGTCCCCCCTGCCCTCCACTGTCTCCCAGAGTCTGCCCAAACTTATGCCCACTGTGTCAATGACACTATTTAACCATCTTATCCCCTGCAGTCATCTTCACTTTTGTTTTCAATGTAGTGTATCTATTTAACTCTATGGATTCAAGGCTGGGTTACCAGTCAGCAACATGAAGCTAGGAATCAATACAATACAATACAATAGCAGAGTTGGAAGGGACCTTGAAGGTCTTCTAGTCCAACCCCCCTGTCTAGACAGGAAACGTATACCGTTTCAGACAAATAGTTATCCAATATCTTCTTAAAGCCTTCCAATGTTGGGGCATTCACAACTTCTGGAGGAAAATTATTCCACTCATTAATTATTCTAACTGTCAGAAAATTTCTCCTCAGTTCTAAGTTGCTTCTCTCCTTGATTAGTTTCCACCCATTGCTTCTTGTTCTACTCTGGAGAATAGCTTGACTCCCTCTTCTTTGTGGCAACCCCTGAGATATTGGAACACTGCTATCATGTCTCCCCTAGTCCTTCTTTTCATTAAACTAGACATACTCAGTTCCTGCAACCGTTCTTCATATGTTTTAGTCTCCAGTCCCCTAATCATCTTTGTTGCTCTTCTCTGCACTCTTTCTAGAGTCTCCACATCTTTTCTATATCGTGGTGACCAAAACTGAATGCAGTATTCCAAGTGTGGCCTTACCAAGGCATTATAAAGTGGTATTAACACTTCATGTGATCTTGATTCTATTCCTCTGTTTATGTAGCCTAGAACTGTGTTGGCTTTTTTGGCAGCTGCTGCACACTGCTGGCTCAGACTGTATTTAAATGGTTGTCCACTAGGACTCCAAGATCCCTTTCACAGTTACTACTACTATTGTACCTGTGCATTTCGTTTTTCTTGCCTAAATGTAGAACCTTACTCTTTTCACCATTGAATTTCATTTTATTAGATAGTGCCCAATGTTCAAGTTTGTCAAGATCCTTCTGTATCTTAAGCCTATCTTCTGGAGTGTTGGCTATTCCTGCCAGCTTGGTGTCATCTGCAAATTTGATGAGTTCCCCATTTATTCCCTCATCCAAATCATTGATGAAGATGTTGAAGAGTACTGGGCCTAAAACAGAGCCTTGGGGTACTCCACTGCATACTTCCCTCCATGTAGATGCAGTTCCATTGAGGATTACACGTTGAGTGCAGTTGGTCAGCCAGTTACGAATCCATCTGGTGGTGATGCTGTCTAACCCACATTCTTCTATTTTAGCTAGTAGCAGGTTATGGTCTACCTTATCAAATGCCTTACTGAAGTCCAAGTAAACTATATCGACGGCATTCCTCTGGTCCACTAATTTTGTCACATTGTCAAAGAATGCAATAAGATTAGTCTGGCATGATCTGTTTTTGACAAACCCATGTTGGCTTTTGGCTATTACTTTGTTTACTTCTAGGTGTTCGCTAATTCGTTGCTTGATTATCTTTTCCAGAATCTTTCCTGGTATTGAGGTCAGGCTGATTGGTCTGTAATTTCCTGGATCTATTTTTTTTCCTTTTTTGAAGATGGGAACCACATCAGCTCTTTTCCAGTCCTCTGGTAGTTCCCCGGTACTCCAGGATTTCTGAAAGATATAGTTCAGTGGTTCTGAGATCTCATCTGCCAGTTCCTTCAGAACCCTAGGGTGTAATACATCTGGTCCTGGTGATTTGAACTCATCTAGGGTAGACAGGTGCTCACTTACCATTTTCTTCCCTATTTCAACTTCTGTTCCTAATCTGATTTTTGTGGTGCTGTTTTTGATAGGTTGGACTATTTTATCCCTTTATGTAAAGACAGATGTAAAAAATGAGTTAAATAGTTCTGCTTTCTCCCTGTTGCTTGTCACCTTCTTGCCACTTTCTCCCAGCAATGGACCCATTGTTTCCTTCACTTTTTTCTTGTTTTTAACATGTTGGAAGAAGCTTTTTTTGTTATTTTTTATTTTTGTGGCAAGCCTTTCTTCATTGTGAGCCTTAACTTAACTTCATCTTTAAAAGCTTGGGCTTTTTGCTGATATTATGCCCGAGTTATGTCCCCATCATTCCACTTTTTATCCTTATCTTTTTTGTCTTTCAATTGTCAGAGAGTTCTTTATGCAGCCATGCTGGTTTCTTTTGGGAGCTGTTATTTTTCTTCTTCATTGGTATTGTGCTAGACTGAGCTTTTGTAATCTCATTTTTCAAAATTTCCCAAGCTTCTTGAGTTGTTTTCCCCTTAAGGATTCTCATCCATGGAATTCTTCCCAAACTCTCTCTAAGTTTATTGAAATCAGCTCTCTTAAAGTCCAAGACTCTAGTTTGACTTTATTCTACTACTTGTGTTTGTATAATGTTGAATTCCAATATTGCATGGTCACTTGCCCCCAGGGTTCCTGTGGCTTCAACACCTTCTATCATTTCATCTCTGTTAGTGAGAATTAAGTCCAATATGGCTGATCCCCTTGTTCCCTTCTCTACTTTTTGGGAAACAAAGTTGTCTGCTAGGAACCTGTTGGATCTTCCACTTAGTTCAGAGTTTGTTTCCCAGTTGATGTCAGGGTAGTTAAAATCCCCCACTAGATAGAGGAGGAAAGAGAAGAGAGCATGCTGAACATCAAAGCATAAAGCAATCAAGGACAAATTAGAAGTGATGATTAGAAATTAGGATTATGGCAAAAAAACCAGGAACATCATATACTATCAGCCTACAAGTTCATCTTGTAACCACAGAATGGCAGTAGTTCTTATGTTTTTCCCTTCCTTCTTGTCCTCCACTTTAAAAAAGTTATGGTTAAAAAAGGCCATAATAAAATTCCAGTTGGAGATAGTAAGACTTCCTAAATAAGCAATAGCACTTAGACTTATATACTGCTTCAAAGTACTTTACAGTCCTCTCTAAGTGGTTTACAGAGTCAGCATGTTGCCCTTAACAATCTTGATAGCAATAGCAGTAGACTTATATACCGCTTCATAGGCCTTTCAGGCCTCTCTAAGCGGTTTACAGAGAGTCAGCATATTGCCCCCAACAATCTGGGTCCTCATTTTACCCACCTTGGAAGGATGGAAGGCTGAGTCAACCCTGAGCCGGTGGGATTTGAACCGCTGACCTGCTGATCTAGCAGTAGCCTGCAGTGCTGCATTTAACCACTGCGCCACCTTGGCTCTTAGCAATGGTGGGTTCCTATAGTTTGGACCGGTTCGGCCGAACCGACAGTAGTTTGGTGGCCTGGGTCACTGGAACCGACGGCGACTCAGGCCTGCCATGCCCCCAAACTGGTTCTCTGGGCAGCGCCATAGGTGCCACCATCTTTTTTTCACTTCTGTGCATGCGCAGAACATTTTTTTTTTCATTTTAAATTTTGTTTATACAATCATATCATCTTTGCAACACATTTTACATCTTTTACATATCCATTGTGTTTCCTTTACCTGTACATGTAAATCTTATATACCGGTAACTACTGTATATCTATGTATATATACACCACATTTTGTTTTATATATCTTTTCTATTAATTCCATATATAACATCCTTTATATACATTTAGTCCTCTTATGTCTCTTGTTCCATACTATTTTTTTAATAATCTATCTTTTATTTCCCCCTCTTGTTCATTCTGCCGTTTTGTATTTGTTTTGTAGTTTCTTGATCTTTCAAGAACAAGACCAAATGCGCAGAACAATTTTTATTGCACTGTGCATGTGTGCACTGTGGGCACCAAGTGCACGCATAGTGCACCCATGAGCAAACTGGCAGTAGTGCCTGCCATAACCCACCCCTGCTTGGTCCCCACTTTACCAATCTCAGAAGGATGGAAGGCTGAGTCAACCTTGAGCTGGTGAGAATCTGCAATACTGCATTCTAACCGCTGTGCCACCATGGCTCTTTCAAGATTCCTTTCTGTCCAGTATAACTCAACCCCCAAATAACTCGAATTTGAGTATTGTAGTAATTGATTCTATATTTTCATATAATGATTCAGTACGTGATGCAGAATTATGCAAGCATTTAATTTACTCATAAAAGGGTTAAACTGACCCTTGTGTAGAGTAGGATGAACTTTGTCATCTTCAATCCAATTAAACTTGGGGAAAAAATGAGATGGTCTCCTCCTTAGCATTGTTGGTCTCATTTTTGGCAGGAATCCTCAGCCTTCATCCTTGAGGGTTTTACTCTTGGCAGAATGATAAAACATTCCAAGATAAGATAGGCTTGTCCTCTTTGTCCTTGGAAAACTCAGTGAGATGAGACCATTGAAAAGCAGGTGTGCTTAATTAGGGTTTATAAACCAGACAATCCCCCACACAGGATGAAATTTTGATGTAGGCCTAACTGGAAGGTGCTGAATTTTTTCTGGCTTTCAAGGGGTCCATCCATCTTAATCTCTCTGGGGTTTTCTGATTGGTGGAAGGGTAATAAGAACTTTCTTTTGTATTGATGTATACTTGAGTATTTTTAATTGCTGTCTTGTATTCAACTTCTTTGATTGCTGCCTTGTGTTGTTATATTCTTTGCGTTCCTTTACATTCTTGGATTGCTGTCTCATGTGATGGGATTATATTGTTTTCTTACACTTCCTTTGCAATAAAGCTTTAAATACTCATATTGTTGTGGTCATTGCTTCTGAAGAACCTGCAGAACCTATGACCCAGCCCCACTGGGCTGGGGTTATAGTACTCCAAGCAAAGACTGAGCTGTCACAGCTGTTAAAAAATGGTGCTGACAGAGATCATGGCTGTTACAGCAGCAAAAAATAAATAAATCAAGCTAATTATAATGATAGGGCTTCAGAAAAGTGCAAACTATTTATATGCAGGAGACCCCCAAATTGGTATGGAAAAAGAAAAAGAAAACAAATGACATCAACCCATCTCTTTCTTGAATTGTATAACAGAAACCAAATAGTGGTTCATTTGTGAGTTCTCATTAGATATGCACGATGCTCACCTGAATGCCTAAACAAAAATGGAACAGGTCCATTATCAGCCTTGCTAAATCAGCCTTGGTTGGATGCATCACCATGGAAACAAGCTAAGGAAGAAAAGAAGCTTATGACAATGAACAAAAAATTTCAAGGGCAGGCAACTATTGGTTTTGGCTGCTGTTCTGTTGTTTATTGGCATAGCAAGTTGTTAGAATAATGACAGTATAAAATTCCCATGTGGTCCTCCTCCATTCTGTTTTCACTGGCCCAAGTGTCTCATGAGGCAGTACAGAGCAAGCAAATGAATAAAGAATTAGACCAGGGTTTATTTTCAATGTAATAATGGCATGTGCCAAAACAGGGTATATATGTGCATCTCCCTCTTTCTCTCTCCCCCTTCCCTGTATGGCTGAGTAGGTATCTATCATACAACTAGTTTGTTAGGCGTTCCTGTCCTAACCATATGCAACAGCATAAAAAGGTTGGAGTGAAATTAGGCATGGTTTGTGATGTTATTTGGTGCAATCCATGCTCCAGACAGGCTTAAAAACCTAACTTTTCTCATCCAATTTATGGTCCTAATTTGCTAAAATCAAACTAAATTATGTGAGGCTGCTATATGGGGCTTAGAGCTGGGCATTCAGCATCTCATTTTCCCACATAATAAGAGGGCAGTACTCTTATGGGCTGGAAAACATGGCTCCCCTCCCCTTTCCAAATTCAGGTCAGATACAAGCAACATTTTGGAGTCAGACTGCTGGGAATTTTTAAGAGCATCCCAAAATGATTTCATTGCCACTTGAAGAATGTGCATTAAATCAAAGGATCTCTGCTATCCCATTCAGACCTTTCTGAGGCCCTGCAGACATTCCCATAAATAAATGTGAGAGGTTGGTGCTTTGCTTTCTAGCGTACCAGCTTTGTAGCAAAGTTGGTTTTTTTTTAACTAATATTTATTGGTTATACATTTTTTTAAAGAGTAAAACATACAAATACAAATACAATTTTAAACATACAACCCCCCTCCCCCTCCCCCCGCGGTGACAATCATTCACAACCCAACTTTTTTTTCCCTTCCTCATTGTTTAGTCTCTAAGCCGCATCTTCTCGTTACAAAATTCAGGGATCTATTACAATACCCATGTTCACTTTTAGTTCCCATAGTTAACAACTGCTATTTGACTTTCCCCGTTTTAAGTCCCTGCTGTTCTCTTTGTCGCCCACATATACCATAGGTTCCAGCTAAGATAATGTTCCGTTTCTCCTTTGTCCCTCAGCCAACCCGTCATTCTGTCCATTTCTGCACATTCATAGATCTTTTTAATTATGGCATCTTCCGACGGTATGGTAGTAGATTTCCAAAATTGTGCATAAGTTATTCTTGCGGCCACAATTATACGTAGGCTCAAAAGCCATATTGATTTACTCATGTTTTCTGGTTTTATGCTTAATAAAAAATTCTCGGGTTTCCATTCCATGCTTGCCCCAGTAACCTCTTTAAGCCATTTTTGAATCCTTCTCCAGTATTTCGTGGTCTCAGTACAATACCACCAAATATGGTAGAATGTGGCATCCCTTCTTCTGCATTTCCAACACAGTGGAGATAACCCAGGAAACATTTTGGCTAACCTCATTGGGGGGAAGTGCCATCTATAAACCATCTTGTATATGTTTTCTTTAAATGCTGTAGATATTGTAAGTTTAATAGTCTTACTCCATAGATCCCACCATTTGCCCATTTCAATCTCATAGCCAAAGTTTCCCTCCCATGCTATTAGAAGGCTTTTATCTATCTCTTCTTTAACATCTTGACAGGTTAAAAATTGATAAATCTTCGATAACATTTTCTTATCTCCGTCAAACAAAATCTTATCTAGCCCCTGAGGGTTTGGGTAGATCCCAGACCATACCCTATCGCTTTTAAATCTGTTTCTAACCTGTAAATATTCCCACCATTCCAGGTTCCTGCCCTGCTACTCTAATTCCATCTTAGTTTTCATGTTGCCATCTTCTGTCATAATGTCTTTATATGTTATGTTTCTTGTCAAATTAAATACACTGGGATGCGTTAAGGCCTCTAATGGTGCCAACCAGCACGGAACCCTAAGATAGTATTTTTTCCTCATCTTTTCCCAGACCCCCATCAAAATCTTCTGAATATAATGTCCCATGAAGTACCTATGGGGGGTATCTCTCTTTCTTGCCAGAGGGAGGCATGCCATCCCTGGGGGAGGTCATGTCCCTCTATAGCCAATAGGTGCCTTCTACTCAACGTCATCCAATCCTTCACCCATGTCATAATTGCTGCATTATAATATGCTTCCCAGTTGGGTACTCTGAAGCCTCCCAGTTGTTTACGTTTTTGCAACATTTGGGCTTTAATTCATGCTTTCTTGCCTTGCAATATAAATCGAGCCACTATTGTCTCCAAAGATTTTTTAAAAAAAATTGTCCAATTTAGTTGGTGCCGTTTGAAACAGAAACAAAAATTTCGGTAATACATGTGTCTTAACTGTCGCAATCCTGCCCATCAAAGACAGTTGTTTACCACTCCAATTAGTCATATCCTTAGATACCTGTTGTAGCAATTTCATATAATTATCTACCTTGATAGAGGAACATCTCTACATGAGCCAAATTACCAAGTAAAAGAAAGTGGATTATATGTGAGTTTCCTAAATATATACATTTTGATATGCAATTTGAATCAATAAATATTTCTAGCCAGACGTTAGGAGACTCCATGAGCTGTATGCCCATCTGTGTGCCAACAGATTCTGTTTTGGCAGATAATTGTTCCTAAAAGGAAAACCATGCCAGATTTCTTTTATAAAATTAATAGAGTTTCTTTGGGAAAGCAATGTAACCTAGAGTACTACAGTTCCAGAATTCTTTGGAATACATTACTATTATATTTAGGCTTCTATAATATTATAACATACTTTACTAAAATACACAAAGATATGGATTATCAAAAAGGCAGGCCAGTATGAGAGGGATCCCCCCCCAAAATCTTGTACTAATGCATAATTCACTTTCTAACTGACCTAATAGTAACACTATTTTGGTGCTTTGTTTCTCTCCTTGGATGGCTATCTAATTTAAAGATCTACCTTTAAGTCCAAGAACATAATCAAGTCTAATTCCATGCTATATACCTCAGTAGTTAACATTCAGTAGTTAACTGTGTTTAAACCTGGAACTTCTGCTATCACAGATAAGAACAATGAACAATGCTATCTTGTGTTAATTTATTTGACAACCCCCTCTTAAAACCCTACCCACCATCCTTTTGTGGCAGCAAATGTCTTAATTATATGCTGTGGGAGGTGTGTGTATGTGTGTTTTAATCTAGGATCCACTACCATTTCAATTCATTAGACAGCTAGTTCCAAATGAGACAGATTTTTTTTTACTTAATGTTCCCTGGTTTCCTATTTTTCCCATATAATTTTTAGAAGTCTGGTAGCATACTAATTTTATTTATAGCTACTAGTTATAGTGAGGGCGGGGAGGAGGAGGAATAATAATAATAATAACAACAACAACAACAACATCACAGATAATATTTTCCATCTGAATCTTTTCACAATCCATTGAGGATAGAACTTCTTGACTGAGAATCTGTATCTCAGTAAAGGAGACCCCTCAATCTGTATCTCTCCTGTCTTCGCCTGTCTTTATCTGACCTCTAGCCCAATACTTTAATGAAAGTCACTAATAAATCTCTAGAGTAGACTGTATCTACTGCTGTTACGTGCAAGTAATGTTTCTTATGTACACTCTCTTTTTGGTCACAGCCTCTTCTGTTCTCCATGTTCTATCTCATATTGCATCTCATTTCTTTGGGGGCACAGAGTTATTCATCTTCCTGGTTTATTTTATACATGGAAATGCCATGTATACATGGAGAAATGCCAGAATTGGGTCAATGTAAAAAATACACATACAACGATGAGCACGGCTATCAAGTCAGAAACAGCTTTGTAAGCAGACAAGATTCTATTGTCTAGTGGAATTCTCATGGAGACCTTTTCATCCTTGTCAATCATTTAATTTATTTACCTTGCTAGAGCCATTCTATTTTAAAATACAATATTCTTCATGCTAGGCTTTAGTTTAAAAAACACTGTTTTTCATACTTAAAATTTTATAATTGTACTTTTCAAAGGAAATTCTCTTTTAATATACATTTTGAAAATGATTTTATTCTTCCTATTGGTCATTCAAACTGATGTAGAGGCACTAGCTCTTATTTATTATTTGCTCCAAGTTAGAAACTACCAAATATGTCTACAATATTTACAAAAATACACCATGTACAATCAAATACAATCAAAATTGAACTTATTTCAATCTGCCAAAAACTAGGAGGAGGAAAAACAACATGAAACTCAGCATGAAACAAAATGCTGTGAAACTGCTTTAATCAAAGATTGGAAACTCATCAAGAGGTCAATACATAGGATTGCATTGAGCTTTGCAGAGATATCTGCATATAGATCAATCATTACCTTTAGTCAATCTGCAGAGGTCCTACTTCTGAATAATGCATTTTCAGAAAGATTTCCAAGTGGGAAATTGACAGGGAAGAATAATTCATTTTTCTCCACAAAAATAAAGCTCATTGTACATCTGGACTCTTTAAAAGATGTCAATTGTATGAGAAAGAAAACACCTGAGGAGGAAATTCTTTTCTAGAGGAAAAAAATAGAAAAGAAAATGGTTTTGAAACCCCTTTCTCCATACTGGTTTTGTGCTATGTGTGCATTTTATCAAGAAAAGTCTTGGAAGTGAGAAACAATAGATCTGGAAAGTTTTTAGAAATCATCCACATTAGAAATAAATCACTTGGTGTCTCCTACTTGTTTTAGACTATTATTTTCACAGTCTTTAACATTGGTCACAGTGAAAAACGTTTCTAAAAGTTAGAGATCAAAACAGTGGAATGATACAGAGTTCTTGATTGCTCAATGCAGTAGAAGCACTGTCCATGTTTTTGCTCAAATACCTAAAGTGGAGAAAAGGTCAGGCAATCTTTTCCATTGTTGCGCAAGTCCCAGGATTAGGAATCTTTCCCTTTTGCTTATCTAAAAGCTGCCACCTTGAATTTCTATGCATTGGTTCAAGTCATACCCACTGAGCAAAGTTTCTCCTCCTAGGCTATCTTCAAGTGTGGTTTTAGAATTTTCAACAAGACCATATTAGTTGGGAATTGAAGATCACATATCTGGAGAATATTTCAATGTTCAGTCCATTTACATTCCATCTTCTTCCAAAAGGCCTTTCTTGTCTTCCATTTTAAGATAAAGGTAAAGGTTCCACTCACACATATGTATATGCTAGTCATTCCCAACTCTAGGCGGCAGTGCTCATCTCTGGTTCAAAGCCGATGAAAACAGCACTGTCCAAAGATGTCTCTGTGGTCCTTGTCATTTTCCATTTTGCTTCCCTTTAAGTATCTTTCAAATATTCCAGAAAGGGCATGGTTTCTACAGCTCTAACTGCTTTTTTTAAAACTCTGGATGAATGTCGATTTCTCAGTGCGAGACAAGGATCAAATGCAGCCTGATTAAGCCTTTATGTCTAATGGGCTGTGAGAGTTTTCAGTGACGCTTCTCAGCCAGCTGATGTTAGAAATAAAGCCTCTGAAAGCCCAGAATTATAAAACACATAGGGAGAAAAAAAGCTGAATTTCTGAATCTTTGAAATGCTAGGTTCATCCCTACCTCCTGGGGCCTGAGCCATAGTGTCTGTAAGTTGAGCTTATGAAACCAACTGCACAACAAGACTTTCTTCCATGGGAATGATTGTGTTGGAATATGTCAATATTTTAATATCTCATGTCCTTTGCAATTTATAGTCCTTGCTCCATCTCCATTTCAGCACTGTGTATTTTTGTTGGCTTGCTTTCAGAGATATGACCATTCCACAGCTGCACCCTACAGCGAAGCCATGTTTTGATAACATGATAAGCAAAACAGAGAATGTCAGAAGGGTTCATCTATTATTATTACTGTGTTTCAATAATGCTCACACGATGCTAGTACTTGGCTGTGAATATGCTTGTGGAGGTCAAAGGGAGTCTCAGACATGTGTGGGCAAAACTTGAGGGAAGCAGCTCTGAATAAAAAAAAAAGCAAAATGAGTAAGGAAGGGATTTTGAATGAGGTTTATACTTGGTATGGATGACAGCAGGGAGTGTGCGTTGAGTAATCTTGAAAATTCATTTCATTGCTTTCAATACTTAGGCCCAGCTGTCGGTGCCAATCACAAGGTGTTTTCATATGTAAAATTCAAATCATGAAGCTCATGAGGTGATTTTGGGTCAGTCACTTTCACTCTGTCAATATCATAGCAGTATTTTGAGGATAAAATGGGGAAAAGGAGTTTTTGAAATGGCAAAATAAAATGTAACAAATAAGTGCATTAAAAATACTTGGTGGCAACCCTAAAGTTGTGACTAGGATGGATTTTTTTTTAGTTTCTCTCTCATTTTTTAAAAAAACATAATCAATTAATTATGTTCCATCACAACATCAACATATGACATTTTAAAAGTTCTGTGTCAAATTCCATAAACATTTTCATGTGCATTTTTTTAATATTTGCATGATATTACTGTGTAATATAATCTAGCTTGCTGACATTTTTGCAATATATTGTTAATTTAAAAATCTGCTAATATAACTTTGTTACAACTATTTTCCCTAAATAGAAAAATGCTTCTAGGATTATGGATAAATTACTTTGTGTTATTGATGGCTATGCTTTTCATAGCTAAATCCCCAGTATCTAAAATGGATCAAGACATTAAGAACTATGGATTTTCAAAGCAAGGGATTGACTAAAAGACCATCCAACAGTAGAAGGAGAAAGCTAAAGTGGATTTGCAATATTGAGCCTTTGACATATGTTGCTTGTCAACATTTGACTTAATCTTTTCAATTAAAGTGTAATAAAAAAGACATTTGAATAATATGGTCATTTTTTTCTATGAATAATTTAATTTTCAGGGCTTTCACTTATTTTCCTTTTTTTTATTATACTTATCCATTTTGAGGTTGTTTTTATACGTAAACCCTGCCCTGTATATTTCTTGTAAAGTGGTTTAGCCTAATAACCTTTGTAAATAATATAATGCTGTTTTGCACTCTTGTTTTAAACCACCTGACATTTTTGTTGCTTTCTCAAATATGCATATGTTTGAATGTTCTTTTTTCTTCTGTGCAGGAATTACTGAGGAAAATGACATTCTTGTTGAAGCAACAAAGGGGAAGAAGCAAACAGAATGTCTCCATTGCAACACTACAAAGAAGCAAATAATCTATATATTGGATACAATTGAGAAGCAAGTAGATTAGATTACTATGAGAAAACTGGTGCTTAGCACCAGTGTTTCTCAACTTGGTTGCCTGGATGTGTGGACTTTGACTCCCAGAAGAAATGTCAAGGGGGCCAAGGTTAAGAAATAGTGCTCTAGATAATCTTTTCAACACATTTGTTGCGATGTTCTAAGTCCAGAAGTAAAGGGAAACCAAGCCATCAAATAACATAGTGGATGGACACCATCAAAATTAACATCAGCCAGAACATAGAAAAATTCAAAGTAGTGCAAGATTGGAAGATGTGGAGAGATGTGGCCTCTAGAATCGTCAGGAGTCAGACATGACTGAATAGATTCATCATCATCATCTCCAGAAATTGTAGCTCTTTTTTCCATTGAGTATATCCAGAATATCCATTGAGGGAAGGTGGATACATGATAAAATCTTTCTCATTTTAACCGTCAGCCCTGTGATTGCTACATGTTAAATGAAAAACTATTCAACCAAGTTGCTTTATCGCCGCTAGTCATGTCAACTCTATCGTTAATTATGCCTGCATGGCACATTTTCTAAAATCACATACTGTAATGATTGTCATACTTTTAACTTTATAATACTGTGTGCTGTATAACTAATGTTGCAATACTGGGAAGTATTCTGACAAATTGAAAGACATGGAGTATAAATAATAAATAGGACAAACAAAAATGGCATGGCAAAATCATTAGCAAGGACTTAACACAAGAGAAGCTTAATAAAGCCACAGCAAAAAGAAAGAAAGAAAGAAAGAAAGAAAGGTAGAATGACAAAGCTTTAAATGCACTAACACAATTCTAAAAAAGTTGGCATAAATATGAATTTAATTTGTCTTCAGTTTAAAGGGCTGTAAAATGTAAAAACACAATAAAATGCAAAAGGCGGGACACAACATAAGGTAAACCAAGATTGACATGTGGAGGAAAGTCACAGAAAATTTTTGTTTCAGCATAAACAGGAGCCCTCCCTAAACACCTACAAACAATCTAGTCCCAAGGTTGGGGAAACAACCATGGTTATAAAGATTGTCTGAAGGTAGGTAAAATTATTGCATTTGTATATTATCACACATTGCAATTGAAAATAAATTATTCAGGACCTGGAATTTAATGTGGACACACAAGTACAGTTTGCAGTGTATCTATAAATCTCTACCTGGGTTCAATAGCTTTTATTTATTTATTTGATTTTTATCCTGCCTTTATTATTTTTATAAATAACTCAAGGCAGAGAACATACATAATACTTTTTCCTCCTCCTACTTTTCTCACAACAACCACCCTGTGAAATGTGTTGGGTTGAGGTCAGGGGTGGGCTCTGGCTGGCGTTACTGCCGGTTTCTTCATGCGCACACTTTGCGCACATATGCACAATTCAATGAAAATTGTTCTGCGCATGTGCAGAACTCAAAAACAAGATAGCGGTGGCGATGGTGCCTACCAGGGAATTGCTGCCAGTTCTGCAAACCAGGCTGGCATATGGTTCGGCTGAACAGGGCCGAACCGGGAGGAACCCATCTCTAGCTGAGGTGAGTGACTGGCCCAGGGTTACCCAGCAGGCTAAGGTGGGACTAGAAGTCACAGTCTCCTGGTCTCTAGGCCAGCGCCTTAACCACTATACTAAACTGGTTTCTGTTAGTCACTAATTAATTTATTTATTTTCCAATCTTTATAAATACCTACCTTATGAAAAAGGCAAAAGACTGGGCTCAAAAAGGATTAATTTAACTCGTTGTCTAGTCCCTCCCTACTTTCACTGTTCCTGAAATAGCTGTAAGTCCCAGCAGTGACAATATTAAAGAATATTTCTTTTGTTTAAGGAAGAAGAGATGTGCCATTTGCTGCAAGTATCACAGAGAAGTAATTCTACAATACGAAGGAAAAATGTGGATAGACTTATTCTGGAGTCTAGTCAAAACTGTGTCTTCTAACCAAAATTAGAACATATCAAAATGTGTGACACATGGCAAGCGTCATAATTTGCAGATGCCTTGTTCATGCTCTTGTCTCACAGACACTGCTGTGGCTGCTGCCTTGACAGTTTTGAAGTCTGCTGTGAGATTCTTTTTTTTATTATTATTATATGCTGTCCTGACAGAACTAGGTTCTTCTCTGGTATCTATTAGATGAAATGCTTGGAACAGTATAGACTGAAAACAGCTACATATTCAGATAGGGGTCATTTCAGAGGTGGGTTGCTCCCGGTTCGGTCTGGTTCGGCCGAACGGGTAGTGGCGGCAGCAGGAGGCTCCGCCCACCCGCCCAGATGCTTCTGTGCATGTGCAGAAGCGTTGCACATGTGTGAGAGTACGGACATGCATGCATGTGCAAACCAGTAGTAAAATGGGTACAAACCCACCACTGGATGATTTTGCATGGATTTGAAAGAAACACATCAAGATTTATTTATTTTTCACATTTTTGAATGGTCCATCTCTTTTATGAATGTTTATGAATGTTATTATACACAAGGTAGCCAGAACTTGAGATTTAAAAATTTTGAAAATTTGGTTTATTCAGGCAAATAGGTTTGGCTCTTCAAAGCATAGATATAATTCCATATGTATTCAATTGAAATTTTGGTGCTGAATTGACCCATTTTCTTGTTTTTCAGTTCTTTCTATTTCATATTAAAGCTGCAGAACAGTCAGGTGTAGTATGTTAGAAACAGCTGTACCGGCTAAATTTGACAGATTACATTTGTTTAGTTCTTTTAAAAGAAGATCTTAGCAAAATCCACATATTTCTTCATAAACAGGTTAGGAAGAATTTACACTTTACTAAAATTAATCCAAAAGACTGCAAAAGAGAGAGATTCATTCAGCCAGCCTTATATTCAACTTCAAAGCTTGCAAAGAGGTTGAATTATTTTCATTTGAACTTGGATTATATTTCTCTTCAACTTTTGTTCATCCCATTGCATAGATTTCTTCAAGGCTTTAATAAGTCCTTCGGGATTGGGCGGCATATAAATTTTAATAATAAATAAATAAATAAATAAATAAATAAATAAATAAATAAATAAATAAATAAATAAATAAATAAATAAATAAATAAATAAATAAATAAATAAATAAATCCTCTTTTATAGATCCCTTAAGAAAACATTTTCCAAATCATTTTTGTATTTCCTTTTTAATTTTGAAAACTTTAGCCAATTTCCTTGGTATATCAAGTAAAATGTTCTTTTCCAAATAATTCTCTTGCTCTGTCATTTCCACTTTCCACTTGAGCCCAAAATTTCTCTTGTTAAGTGATTTTGCCCCATTTTACGACCTTTCTTGCCACAGTTGTTAAATGAATCACTGCAGTTGTAAATTAGTAACAGAATTGTTAAATGAATCTGGCTTCCCCATTGACTTTGCTGGTCAAAAAGTTGCAAAAGGTGATCACATGACCTTGGGACACAGCAACTGTCATAAATATGAATCAGTTGCCAAGCAGCTGAGTTTTGGTCACATGACCATGGGGATGCTGCATGTGTCAGCCTCTGTTTTGCTGCTTGCTTTTTGGCTGCCATTGAAACGGGGAGGGAGGGCATGGTATTTGGGTGAGGGAAATAATCTGTGCAGGAGGACTGTTAATTGGGAGTTGTTCTCACCATTTGTTTGCGCATGTGGAAGGAGGGGAGTTTCACGCCAAGGCCAACTGTCTGGCATACCAACCTGATGATGATTTTTGAAGATATATCCCACCTGACAGCTGTGGAGATATACGCTTGGACTATGGACTGGGGTACCAAGGGGAGGGGAATGAATCATGTATTGATATCTAATGCTTTCGCATGCTTTTGCTCAGATCCAGCTTTGCTTAGCTTCTATTTACTTATAATCAGTAAAAGTACTCTTAATTTTGCAAAATGGAGTTGAGTGGTTTCTTTCTTGGTTATTAAGTGAAGCAGCCTTGACACAATGGTCATAAGTGTGAAAAATGGTCATAAGTCTGTATTTCAGTGCCGTTATAACTTTGAACAGTCACTAAATGAACAGTTGTAAGTGGAGTACTACTTATATGTTGCTACTGTAGTTACTAACTTCTGGTTCCACTCTTCAAAAGTCTCCTTTAATATTTCTGATTTTATAACATTGTACATTGCAAATCCCAACATTAACTGACATCAGACTTGTATCTGAATTGTTTTGGTGTCATTATATCAGCAAGAATATCACTCAAAACTATGATCTTCCTTTTGAATATATGTTTCTGTGTCTTTGACCAAAAGTAATAACTTGTTTAGTGATCTTTGAACTATTATCCACTATATCAAATCTCACATCCTATGTAATTAAACTTTTTTTAAAAAAAGATATTTTTATTGTACATTTTTCTGGTATAATTGGTTAAATAATAGATGCAACAATTAGAAAAGTAAGGTTGAAAGACGATTAACAAACCAGAAATAAATATAGATACAAGGCTAGATTAAGGTGACCAGACGTCCCGCTTTTGGCAGGACACCCCCGCTTTTTGATACATTTTCCCACGTCCCGCCCGCTTTTTTAAAAGGCACGCTTTTTTTGGCACTCGCAGCTCCCGCCCATCAGCTGCTGGGCTGGCTCATCGTTCTGTTCTATGCTACCTACAAATTTAAGCCAGCCCAGCCTGCCGCTCACTGATTTAATTGGCCTGGACTCCAGCCAATCAGTGAGCTGGCCAACCAGCTCACTGATTGGCTGGACTCCTTAGCTGAGGACGCCTGCGCGAGTCTCCATTTTATTTCGTCTTTGTTTTGGGCAGCTGCGCTTACTCACTGGTGGTGAGTAAATCATATTTTGTAATGTACGTATTGTCTAATTTGGTACCGTGGGAATCGGGAGGCGCTGGGGGGAGGAGACAGCCCCCTTCTCCCCCTTTGGCTTTGCGGAGTTCACAGCCAGCCCCTGTGGTTCCATCCAGAGCTTTGCCGCCCGTGCCAGCGCAGCACAGCCTGTGCTGCGCTGGCACGGGCGGCAAAGCTCTGGATGGAACCACTTGGAAGTTCTCTGTGGGAGTAAAAAGCCGCTGCCGGTCGCGCAGAGAACTTCCACTCGGTCACGGATGGAGCTTTGTGGCGGCGCCTGTGCTGTGCACTTGCCTTCCCAGCAACCACGGCGCAAGTCCGCGAGGCGTGGTCGCGTCCCGCCGCCCTCCCCTGCGGCTCTCCTGCCGCAGAGTCCGTTTTTCAGCCTTGCTGCCCTTGCAGACAACTTTCACTCGCTTCCGCGGCTCTCTCGCCGCCCGGCAGAAGCCACGTGGAAGTTCTCTGGGCGAGGTGAAAAACAGCCGCCGCCCTCCCCGGCTGGGCTGGCTTAAATTTGTAGGTAGCATAACGAAACGATGAGCCAGTCTGGGCGGGGGAGCCTCCCCCGCCCATCAGCTGCTAGCTAGCTCGCTGGGCTGGCTCATTGTTTCATTCTATGCTACCTACAAATTTAAGCCAGCCCAGCCTGCTGCTCACTGATTTAATTGGCCTGGACTCCAGCCAATCAGTGAGCTGGCTGGGATGGAAAATTTTCAGCACTCCACGTACTGAAAATTTTCCATCCCAACCAGCTCACTGATTGGCTGGACTCCTTAGCTGAGGATGCCTGCGCGAGTCTCCATTTTATTTTGTCTTTCTTTTGGGCAGCTGCGCTTACTCACTGGTGGTGAGTAAATCATGTTTTGTAATGTACTTATTTGGTACCGTGGGAATCGGGAGGCGCTGGGCTGGGGGGAGGAGACAGCCCCCTTCTCCCCCTTTGCGGAGTTCGCAGCCAGCCCCTGTGCTGCGCTGGCACGGGCGGCAAAAGCTCTGGAACCACATGGAAGTTCTCGGGCGGCTGCTCCCTTGCTCTCCTGCCCCGGAGGGAGCAGCCGCCCGAGAACTTCCACATGGTTCAGGGGCTTCAGGGGACATCTCTGATATCTCTGACATCTCTAACCGTTAAGGGAGGAAGGCGACAATGAAAGGAGAAGGGAGGGGGAGGACAGCACCCGAACCGCGATAGCAGAGAACCGATACGCTTAGTCAAACTGAAAGTCGAGGAAAAGCACTTCGTCCCTTTCACCCGAACCAGAGCTAGGGCAAGCCCCGTGGCCGTTGCACACGTGCGCGATCCTATTTTCTCCGGGGGTGACGAGCCCGAGGAAGAGGGAGCCGCGCAAGGCTGGTGCATTGTTCCAACTTCAGGCACCTTGTCATTGCAGGCTCTGGGCTGACCCTGCCTGAGAGCAGCTGCAAGCCAAGAGAAATTGAGAGAGAGGGAATGTGCTTCCTTCCGACCTTCCCGCAAATGTGCCGCGCTCTCCAGAAGGGCTAGGACGGGTCCGGCGGCTAAGCAACACGCGGCCTTTGCCGGGACTGACAGCCGCGGCGAAAGTAGCCCCCGCCGGCCAGCCCTCGCTTTTGTCTGCTGGGTAGTGAAGGCGGTGGCGGCGGAGGAGGAGGAAGCAGCCCGGCGTCGCTGCTCGCCGCGCGCTCCCTCGCTCGCGGCCAGGCTTTGGTCCCACCTTTCCCGCTCTGTGCGTGGGAGAATGTGTGTGTGTGTGTGTGTGTGTGTGTGTATGTGTGAGAGAGAGAGAGAGAGAGGTAATTCATAAAATCACTTCCCCCTCCAGCCATTCTTCCCCGGCTTTCCTACAACTGACATTTCTGCCACTGCATGGTTTTTTTTTTAAAAAAAATTGTGGCGGAGGCTGTTTGCTTCAACGTGGCTTGCCTTGTCTTTTGGGGCAGGAGGAGGGCTCTGCCTTAAGCAAGAATTGCATTAAAGACCAGAGCAACAGGTATTTCCTTATTTGCCTGGAGATAGATAATTCCTAGGGATACTTGCCATGTTCTTTCATCACCATGACGATCTTATTTTTTTGAGCTAAATGTATTTTTCCAGTTTGAATTGGGCATAATCTTTTTTTATTGATCCACTGTCAGGAAGAGGGATTATAATTTAAAACAGATGATTATAGTGGCATCTTTTTTTATTAATTTAAATTTCTTTCCGTTCTCCATACCCATCTTCTTGTATCAAATAATAGCTGTGGATTCATTGGTATTAAGTGTATATGTTTGAAGCAGTGCAGGAAATCTTGAAAACTTATGAATTTCTCTCCCCTCTGTGGCATTAGGCCTTAGTATCTGATTTGCTATATAACACCTTGTGTCATATATAGTCAATATAGGCACAGAGTTAATTTTTTTAAACATTTTCTAATGGTGGTGTGCCTCGTGATTTTTTTCATGGAAAAAGTGTGCCTTTGCACAAAAAAGGTTGAAAAACACTGCATTAATATATCCATTTCGGCACAGTCCATAATTTTTCTTATTATTTCTTCTTCATTTAGGTTTAGTTTATTTTTCCACTTCTGGGCGAAAGCGATCCTTGCTGCTGTAAGTATATGTAGTATTAGATATTGTATTTCTTTTTTGTATTTCATCGGTATAATTCCTAATAGAAAGAGTTCAGGTTTCCAATCTAACTTAACCTTTGTTATTTCTTCCAACCAATTTTTGATCCTTTTCCAGAATTTTTTTGCCTCTTCACAAGTCCACCATAAATGATAATATGTGCCATGATGTATTGAATCACATTTCCAGAAATTTAGCGAGGTATTTGTTGAAATTTTGGCCAACCTTGACGGTGCCAGATGCCATCTATAATAAAGCATTTTGTACTGGTTTTCCTTGTATGGGATTGATAGTGTCATTCTTAAATTTATTCCCCAAAATTTTTCCCATTTGTCTAGTTCAATGTTATAGCCAAAGTTCTGTGCCCATTTTATCATTGGTTCTTTTACAATTTCCTCTTCCATTTGATACTTCAAGAGGAATTTGTATATTTTCCCTATCATCTTTCTGTCCAGACTTTGAATAATTTTATCCAATTCGTGTGGTTCTGTTTCAATACCATATATTTTAGTGTCTTTATTGTATTTAGTTTTAATTTGGAGGTAGGTTAGCCAATCACCTTTCATATTCTGATCTGCCAATTCTTCAATTGTTTTTAAATTTCCCTGTCTGTCAATTAGATCTCTGTATCTTAGAATTTTGTTCCAATCTGTAAAATTTGGGTGTGTCATTCTTTCTGTTGGTGATAGCCAATTTGGGGTTTTCACATAGTGTTTTTTATTTTATTTTGAGCCATTGTTGCACTAAAGTTCTAATTAAATGATTTTGAAAGTATTTGTGCGTTTTATGTTTGTCATTCCATAAGAAATTATGCCAGCCTGCCTGCAGGTCATGGCCTTCTAAGATCAGAATTCTTTTATTCTTTAACTCAATCCAATCCTTCATCATTGTCATTGTTACTGCAGTTGCGTATATACTAGGCTCCCTGTGTGCTTCCATCCATCGCTACGAAGATCTGCTGACTCTGCCTGCCTGCTGGTAAGTGAGCCGGGTTTTTTTCTTTTATTTTTTTAATGTATTTTAAAATAATATTTTATTTATTGTGCATATGATTTTTTAAAATAGTGGTATTCTGTGTTGATTCTTTTTTTAAATTGTCTTAGACTATTTAAAAAAAGATTCTATCCAAAATAAATTGAAACAAGCCATTTTTAAAATTTCTATGCACAATACTTTGAAATGGACTCAGGAGTCATGATTGACACTGAGTGAATTTGCACTTTAATAATCAGGAAGATACAATGGCATTGAAAAAAGTGACTGATGACCATTTTTCACACTTAGTGACCATTTTCACACTTAGCGACCGTTGTGGCATCCTCATGGTTTAAAATGATTTTACTTCAATTTATTCTGTGTGGAATAGTTTGAAATGGTGACAGTATAAATTATTGCTGGTGTAATACTTAACAATGGTTTTTAAGGATTTCTTTTATTTATAGAATACCTTTTTATTATTTTGGGGGGATTTTTATTTTTAAATTGTTTATAAAATGTATTTACTACAAGAAATGTTCCTTTTTGCAAATGTGATCTTTGCAAATCTTTGTGATGCAATATGTTCAGACCAGGTTATGTGTCTCAAAGTGGCTGCTATTCTATGGGCAGGCCAGGTTGGTGCAAGGCAGCTTTGCCAGATTTGGTGTGTTTCACCCTCATTGAATTTTATATCGTATAAAATCATATAATTTTAATTTTTTTTAGATTATTAACATAATGAGTAAGAAAAGAGGATGCAAATTCAACGATGATCTAAGAAGTGAATTTCCTTTTCTTAAAAAAACAAAAAGCGATCACATAGTAAGATGTGAGAAATGTAACGGTGAATTTTCTATTGCGCACGGTGGGAGGCATGATATTACAAAGCACTTGGAGACGCAGAAACATAAGAGATATGTAGATGCTGTTGCATCTTCCTCCAGAATGCAGGACTATTTTCATAAACCAACGTATGCAGACGAAGACAAGAAATTAGCATTAGCAGAAGGACTTATGTCTTTTCATGCTATTAATCACAATCATTCCTTCAGATCGATGGACTGTACATCACAAGTTGTCAAAAAGTTATTCAACAAAAAAATTACCTGTGCTACAACTAAATCCGAGGCAATTGTGCGTAATGTGCTTTCCCCATATGCATTTTCAGAATTAAGCAAAAATCTAGAGAAAATTAATTTTGTATCCATATACTCTGATGCATCTAATCATAAGGATATCAAATTATTTCCAACCCTTATTAGATTTTTTGATTCGGAAACTGGAATAAAAATTAGAATGTTAGATTTTGTTTCTTTGCCTGGCGAAACTTCGGAAATAATTTTCAGTTCCATTGTTAATATTTTGGAACAAAACAATTTAAAACACAAAATAATTGCATATTGTGGAGACAATACGAATGCAAATTTTGGAGGAAAAGTGAGAAGGGGTACAAATAATATTTTTTATAAATTAAACCAAAACCTTAATCAAAACATTATTGGTGTTGGTTGTGCAGCGCACATAATACATAATGCCATTCAAACAGCTGCTGACTTGTTGCCCATAGATGTGGAAAATATTATTGTTAAAATATATTGTTATTTTCATATATACACTGTGCGCGTTGAAAGTCTTAAAGAATTTTGTGAAGATGCGGAAGTCGAATATCGCAAAATGCTTGGATATAGTAAAACGCGCTGGTTAGCTCTTTTGCCAGCTGTGGAAAGAATTTTGAAACTATACGATCCTTTGAAGTCCTACTTTCTATCACAGGATAAATGTCCTAGAATTTTAAAAGAGCTTTTTGAAAAAGAATCTTCAAAAATTTGGCTAGAGTTTGTACACAATCAAGCAGCTCTTTTTCAAAATAGTATAAAACTTATTGAAGGTGACAAAATTTCGGCAATCGAAGTAGCAAATGAACTTAATAATTTAAAATTTCAGTGTCAACAGCGGTTAGATACAATTTTTATTCCCATAACTATCCATAATATTATAAGGCAGCTAGAAGAAGAAGGTGCAATAAATCGTGCAGATACCATGAATCATTTTAAAAACTTCTATAGTAACTGCGTAGATTATTTAGAAGAGTGGACGGTACATTTTAACAATATCGAACATTTTAATTGGGTTGAATTAAAAAAAGAACTTGATTGGCATGATGTGCAAAAATCATTCGAGCATATTCATCAAAATTTCCCAAATAGTGATATTTCCGAAACTAATCTTTTTACTGAGGTATCACATTTAAAACTATATATAAATAAGGAAAAGGTTGAATCTTGGGCATCAGCAAAAATGACAATAGAGAATAAATGGATAGAAATATTTAATCATTTTCAAAGAAACCATATTTCATATAATAATGTATTAAAAATTGTGGAATACGCGCTGTCCTTACCAGGAACTAATGCTGCGACTGAACGTGTTTTTTCTACGGTAAATCAAGTGTGGACATCAGAAAAATCACAATTAAGTGTTGAGACTTTGAAAGCCATTTTATGTGTCAAATATAATTTAACAAATTCGTGTGAAAAATTTCATGACCTTTTAAACAATGACAGCAATCTACTAAAAAAAATTCACTCAAGTGAGAAATATGCCAAAGAGTAAAATTATTCTGTACATAATTTTTGTCAATATATTTAATAAATATAAATGTAAATAAACGTATTATATTTGTACTGTACATAATTTTTGTCAATATATTTAATAAATATAAATGTAAATAAACGTATATTTGTAAATTGTAGTTATGTTGAAATAAAAAAAATATTACAATACTATTTTTGTGATGTATGAAAATTTTTGTTGCTCCGTATAAAATTTTTAATCAAGCCCCCCACCCCACCCGGCAGAAGCCCCGGGACCGAGTGGAAGTTCTCTGCGCGAGGTGAAACGGCCGGCAGCCGCCTCTCCCATGAAGATGAAAGAATGGAAGGAGGAAGGAAGAGAAAAAAGGAGGAAGGGAGTGAGTGAGGAAAGAAAAGGATGGAAGGAGGGAGGAAGGAAGGAAGAGAGGGAAAGAGCAGAAGACAGATAAGGTGAAGGTAGATAAGCAAGAGGAATGAAGGAAGAAGTGAGGAGTCTCGAGGAGGGGGAAAACATTTAGTGACCAAAGTTACAATGGCATTGAAAAAAGTGACTGATGACCATTTTTCACACTTAGTGACCATTGCGACCATTTTTCACACTTAGCGACCGTTGCAGCATCCTCATGGTCACGTGATCAAAATTTTGTTTGGCAACAGATTCGTATTTATGCTGGTTTCAGTGTCCTGGGGTGACCTTTTGACAAAAAAATTTTTTTAAAAAAAAGCCCCCCCCCCCCCCCCCGGTCAAGGGCATCCCTCTTTTCCAATCTGAAAATCTGGTCACCTTAGGCTAGATAGAAGAATACTTACTGTAAGTTATATAGTAAATAATACTATGCCCAGACTGTAGATAAGTGTAAATTAAAATATACAGAATGATAAATATATAGAGAACTATTATGTTATAACTATGCAAAAAATAGATATAAATATGATACTGTATGAATATGTATGTATGAATAAGAGATAAATGGTCAGAACGAGGAGGTATAATATTATGTATATTGTATATTGTAAAAATAGCTGATACAACCAGTATATCGCTGATGCAGAGCTGACACTGTAATTAAACTTCGGGAGGAGACTTGTGGAACATATGTACTCAACCAAGCCTTCTGTGTCTTTTGTGTTACTACTAGCTTTCAGTGGGCCATGGTATTGAAGTCCAAAGTATTTGGATACTATCAGATTGAAAGACACTGTGCTTGAGATTTCCACGTGGTTTCAATTACATCTCCCATGCCCCGACACTCGGTTCTGTTGGCAAAATCTGATGGAAATTATATTAGAGACATTGTAGTAGAAGGAAACTGTGAAAGAGTTCGCTTGAACTGTGCAAGCGTGTGTGTGTGTGTGGTGTGCAAGTGACTTTATTGCCTCTGTAACCTCTGGAGACCTTAATGGGCTCAACATTCCCACTCCACTACAAGAGCTTATAAGTTGTATAATGCTTCCCATAAAAATTGCCCTTTATAATTTGCATGGCTCTTTTTTATCAGCCTTGACAAGTCATAAGGAATTTCCCACTTAGAGGGAGTAACTTCTCTGCCATATCACACAAGGAAGTATCAGGCCAGCATACTGCAATTTGTAGTTCACAGGATGTGGGAACTGTTCACAATCAGCAGCCTTTCCAGACTATGTTGATCTCTCACACCCAGAAGGAAAGATCCTAGTTTAGTCTTTTGATTAAGTACCTTCCAATTTCCTATTCAATATCAGTGTAGAATCCCATGGGATCCTTATGATCTAGTTTGTGTTAGAGAAAGCCAATCACAGCCAACAGTTTAATTGCCTACTGTAAAGTAAAATGATATCCCCAGCTGGCTTGCCAGTTACTTTACAGAAACATTATTAATTGGAAGAGCCAGAATTCATGTATTTTATTTTATCATGTCTGTAACAGGAAAGTGACTAATTTTTCTAGAACTATCAAAATCTGCCAGTACAAATATTTATATTCATCTGCTGTAACTTTTAATGTCAAAGAATCCTAACTTTTCTTGGACAGAGGAAGAATTCCTCTGTTTGCCCTAGCCTAGCCACTAAAACTTTGCTATCTCCCCCCCCCCCCCCCCCGCATCTTGACTTACTAACATACTTCGCTTTTTCTCATTTTCTCGGCATCTTGCATGTGCATGACACACAGGCTCATAAATTACTAGAAAAATCTAGCTTAGTTCTATCTTCTAGATTTGCAATTAAGACCTATTTCAAATTGATAAGCATGTTTTCAACTGGACAGATTATTTTTTAATATTATTGCAAAGGAGGTTTCTGTCAGGTGGTTGTTTTTAAGGCCTGAAAGACACCAGAACTACTTCTGGACAAACACAAAATGCGAATAGCAGGCGTACATTTAAAACAAAATTACTTCAGACACATTTCATGCACGTAGAAAGCATTTAACTAAGAATCACATGACTAGTAGGGCTGAACTAGGAATCCTGAACAACTTTCAATAATGGTTAATGGCAGTGGTGGGATTCAAAGTTTTTTTTACTACTGGTTCTGTAGGCGTGGCTTGGTTGGCATGGCATGGCTTGGTGGGGGTGGCTGGGGAAGGATACTGTAAAATCTCCATTCCCTCCCCACACCATTTCCTCATTTCCCCATTTCCTCCCAATCAGCTGGGACTCGGGAGGCAGAGAATAGATGGGGGCGGGGCCAGTCAGAGATGGTATTTACCGGTTCTCCAAACTATTCAAAATTTCCGCTACCGGTTCTCCAGAACTGGTCAGAACCTGCTGAATACCACCTCTGGTTAATGGTTAATGGTATGACAAGCCTAGCCATCTCCTTTAGGAAAATAAACTATAGGGTAGACATTTTAGACCTGTACTGTAAAAGCTGTTATTGATCACCCCAAAGAAAATCTAGAACATGGGTGATTTAACTTTACATATCATGCTGTGTTCCCATTTGGTAAAGTACGTGTACATTAAATCACAATGCTGTGAATATTCTTCAGGAAAAACCATAATGACCAAGGCATATGCTATGCTTTACAAAACACCTGAATTTTTATCATATGCCAAGCCAAAAGCAAACCACAAGCACAAATCCAGCCAAAGAAGTAAGTATTATTTTCCACTCTGAGTTGACTTCCTTTTCCCAGAATATTTTTTTATTTTTTTTTATTTTAATTGAACAAAAACACAAAAAAAGAATCATCCTTCATTACATCTTGTAGAAAGCGTGTTGATTGGTTACAGATAACTTTTGTGCATTTCTTCCACAGTCATTACTTATAGTTCATATTAGATTATACACTTTAAGTCAAAAATCTTTGTATATCTTACTATCAATGTACCACAATTCGCATTTGACTAGAATTATTTGAACATGCTTTTACCTCAAATCATTCATACTTAAAGACACAACCACATAATGGCATGTCCAGTGAGGTAAAGTAACTAGGCAATGAGTCCACAAAACAAAGGAACAAAGCAGCAAGAAGGCAAGAAGTCCAGCAAACTCCAGATGTTGGCAACAACACACAAAACTGCATGCTTGTTCCCAACAAGTGCCCCTCCCCAAAGTGTCTCCTTAAATCTCAGTCCCCAGGTGTGCCTTGTGAAGAACGGCGGGGCACTCTCCTCCCGAGTCATCAGGTCAGCCTGAGCTGTTCCCACCTCCTCTCCACTCTCCGTGCTTAGAGATCAGGAAGGGATGGTCCTTGTTCATTGTCTGAGCTCCCTCGCTCCTCATCTCCACTGCCTGTCCTCTCTCAGTCATCCTGCCCTTGTTCCACCCTGCTGGCAAGCTGTCCCAAGCCTGAGGGACCCAGGGCTGCCTCATCCTGCTCCTCCCCGCGTTCCTCCAAAGCCAACAAAGGCCACCCCCTCGAACTCCGTTGGCCCCAGCTCCAGCTCCAGCTCCAGCTCCAGCTCCAGCTCCAGCTCCAGCTCCAGCTCCAGCTCCAGCTCCAGCTCCAGCTCCAGCTCCAGCTCCAGCTCCAGCTCATCCTGCTCTACAGACTCAGGCTCCGACAGGGTCATGACATTAGGATTCTCATTGTTGTAGAAACAGTAATGTATTTTTATTGCTGTGCTCATGAAAACTCATTTGGTCCACCAGAACACTGTTATCAACCTCAGCCATTTTTTAAAATGTGTGGAGTTCAACTCCAAAGAATTCCCCAGTCAACTGTGACTGAGAAACTTGAATATTTAAACAGGAGACAACAGAGGCACAGAGGCTTTTCATTATGGAAAAGCCCAATATAAATGAAAGTGAAATTATTGTTTCAAGGTTGCTATAGCAACCTTCTAGACATAGCAACCTTCTAGACAGGAAAGGAATAAAAACTTATGAACTGAATAGCAATAGGTTGTGTTAAAAATATCTTATTGTAGAAATTTTTAATCAAAACAAAAACATATATTAGGCTAAATTTGGATACAATTTTTGGTGACTTAAAATGTGTTTATCCTCTGCTTTGTGGCATGTCATGTATATCCCATCTAAACAATATTGGCTGCTAGTTCATCCATGAAAATAAGATAAAGTAGAACCTCTGGTCACGAACACTTCTGACCATGACTCAATCGGGTTCCAATCAAAAAATGCACAGAAGAGCAACTAAGATGATTAAAGGCCTGGGGACAAAAACATATGAAGAACGGTTGCAGGGTTTGGGTTTGGCTAGTCTAGAGGAAAGAAGGACTAGGAGGGATATGATAGCAGTATTCCAGTATTTGAGAGGTTGCCACATTTTATTTTCTAAAAGACTTCTGATAGCTACTGCAATGTCAATTATTCATATTTGTTTCTTTGTAACCAGAGTTATGTCTGGCTCATTTTGAGCTAAATATTTGTCAGTTTGTATTTGAAAGTCCCATGCAATCTTAACCCTTTTATTCTCAACTACATTTTCAATATTGTGGGTCTACAGTTCTTTGCTGCTTGCAAGTTGTAATTCTTATTAAGATTCCAATGAATGAAGGTGGCCATTTCATGGTATCTTTCCAAATTTTCCTCCCCTCCTCCACATAATCATACAATCAGAACCGAAGAAGCTTTTTGGATGAGGAGTGAAACATCTCCCTGAAGGAAAAAATATAGTCCTGTTGCCTTTTGAGACAATTGAATGGATAACATCCTCCTCCTTACTGAAGAAATGGAACAGCTCAGGTGCTGAGAGCTTTAATTGTATTTCCTATGTTAAGCATAAACATCAGGATTTTCCTTACCCTTCTTTTGTATTCCTTGGTTACACTGGTTTTGACTTCATGTGTCCAGTAGTATTACTTTGTAAGACACCCAGATATTATATTATTGTATTATTTTCTCAAAGATCACTTCATTGGTACTGGGATTTCCAGTATTCCTAAAGTTGGAGGAAAAATTATAGTCCTTTTTGTATGGAGTTGCCATGTTCAATAAATCATTTAACATTATATTTCATAGGGGACCCGGCAAGGAAAATGGATGATATACAAGCAAATCATCAAAATTATTGCTTCAACCCAACAAATGTCTCAAGTCTCTCTCCCCCCCCTCCCCCTCTCTCCCCCTCCCTCTCTTGCATATGTCATATCATACATGGACTAGCAGTACAAACAAACATTTGCTTTGTTTACACATTTAATTAGAAAAGCGTTTTTACTCTGTGTAGCCCACAATTTTGGAATTCTATTTTTTTAACACACACACACACACACACACACACACAATGTATTCTTCTATGATCATACTGCATACGTATTCTGTCACTGATAATAGAACCCCATTATCACAGATTTCAATGTAAAGATATATAAAAATCTCTTTTTTATTAAGGGGATGCCAAAACTCTTCAAGTACAAATTAAATAATGAAAGCAATCTTTTAAAAAATTTCTTTCTTTCTTTCTCTAATGATAAATGATACATAGTTATAGACATATACATAGCCTGCCTCTCTGGGGGAATCATACAATTATGGGTATGTGATTGATGCAGATCAAATAGCTGTTGCATTTTTGAATATCAAATTGCTCCTCCTTAAAAATATTAGCACACTGATTTAATTTATAGATGCAAAACATCCTGCATTCTAAATGCCAACAAAGATCCAAAAAATGATGAAAGCATAGATAGAAGAGAAAGGGCCTTGCACTTTCACCACACAGACATGGTGGAAATGCAACTCTACCACACCGTGATTGACATCTTCTTCCAATTGACCCATTCAGACATTATATTGTTGTTGTTTTTTAAAAAAAAGATTGCAAGATCTTTTTAAAGTTCTATCTTCCAGTATGTCAAGTGGTGATATCATTGAAAGGAGTTTGCACTACAAGGTGGGTGTGTATTCCAGGAAAAAGCATCAGACTGATAGCTGAACATTTGCTGATTTTTACAGGACTCCAAATTAGGGGATTCAAGCTTTGAATTTGAAATGAACCTACACACAGAAGCCTTCTTACCACAGGCAACCAACATTGGGCATACATAGTATGTTATGCATGCATGCATGCATACATACATACATATATACATACATACTATATATGTGATTTCCCTCCTGAATCCAAAGATGGCTTTGGTGCCATCTGGTTGCTAAGTAGCACCCAATTAGAGCTTACACTAAATCTGCATTCAGAACGACTCCAACTTTTGTATTTTTAAGGTTTTAAGAATACATTAGCATTTATTTGCTTCTGAATGGTACAATGTCCTGCCATTGATTTTTCCCTGCAAGTTTTATTCTATTTCTGTTTTATCATTTGCATCTATGTTTCAATATATTTTAATGGTTTAATTAAGTGGTACATTAGCTTTTAACTATCATGCATTACATCAGAAGCTATTACATTATAAATATAGGCATAATCAAGCAGGGCATGAAATCCAGCAACTATGCCCATGTTTATGACTTTTCCCTTGTATAAAGACTAAAACCTCTGACAGGTAACTAATAACTCTCCATTCTAAGTTAAAAATGTCTTGTTTTATGCCAGAAACTCTTTAAAGACCGACCTTGCCAATCTAGTGCTTCGAATTTGATGAATTCCAGTGCAACATCTGTGGAGGATATTAGGATATTATGGAAATCTGCTTTACTCTCTCTTCCCAAGATGAATGCTGCTTTTAGACATATTCTAGTTCCAGTTGGACGTGGTGAGCTCCCATTTCTGTGAGCTTTTAGACATGGTGAGCTCCTGTTCCTGCCCCAGCTCCTGCCCTCCTATACATTTGAAAGCATGCAAATGCAAGTAGATAAATAGGTGCCACTTTGGTGGGAAGATAACAGTGTTTTGTGCACCTTTGGTATACGGCCATGTTGGCCATATGACTAGAGAAAATGTCCTCAGACAACACTGGCTCCCTCAGCCAAGAAACAGAGATGAGCACCATGTCTCATACTGCAGGCAGTGCAGCTCCAAATTGTTCAAGCACAAAATTTCAAGCTTGGTGGCATAGGTTATTCTATTGTGAGTATTGAAGTGGAGGACTCTTCTTGTGAAATACCTCTGGACCCACTGGATCCATGCTGCTCCCAACTGTTTCTGAAATCAGTTTTAAAAATTACAGACCAGAAAGCATTGGCAATATGGCCACCTTGGTGCTTAGTTCATACTACAGCAACCAAAAGCTCTGATTGCCACTATTTCTTCTTTTTCCTTTCAATTCAGGGCAGAGAAACGTCATTGGCTACCCCGAATGGGCAGTGTTAACAGTGCCTTCTCATTTTAGGGATTGTGCCCTTTTTCTTAGCTTGGATCTCTGCTTTCCCAGATGTTTGCACACACAAGTGCATTCACACCCCTTTTCTATATTTCACCATTTGATAACACAGCTCCTTTATATTCCCCCACCTTTTTTGTATCATTATTGCTCTACTGCAGGGGTGGGCTTCAAAAATTTCAGCAACGGATTTTCTGCCCAGTTGATGGGTGAGCGTGGCCATGGTGGGCATGACCTAGTCGGCCTTCTGCACCATGGCAGTGGGGGGAGGGCTTTTTCACCTTCTCCAGGCAGCGGAGGCTTTCCACGAGCCTCTGGGACAGCGGAAACTGCTTCCCCTAGGCTCCAGAGGGCCTCCTGAGGCTGGAAACAAGCCCATTTCCGATCTTCCAGAACTTCTGGGAGGCCCATTTCCCCCTCCCTGAGCCTCCATGCACTTACCTCACATCCAAAATGGGCCGCGTGAAGACTCCTGGCAGGGGAGGGATGAGGCAGGGTGGGTGGGGCGGGGCCAGCCAGGGATGGGATTTGGAGTTCTCTGAAGAGGCCATAATGCTAACTATGGGTTCTCCCGAACCTGGGCGAACCCGTAGCAACCCACAACCTCCTCTACTGCTAAAATAATAAAAAAAAAGAGAAGCTGCTTGTTCTTAGACATTTTTGGACAGAAAATAGATAGTGGGGGATGCATCTAAGATATATCCTAGGATAAGTAGGAAGAAGTCAGCTGTCTCTGAATTCCAGAAGTGATGTGTGGCTTGTACTTAAGACAAGCAGAAACTACACATCTGAAATCCTTGCTTACCTTTGTCAGCAGGTTTTTTGCAGCTACAGTGTAGTTTATGTGTACATCAATACTTCCCTCCCCTCCGACCCTTTAAAATAATGTGTGAAGAAGCCCCTGTTATTATGGCACTTTATGAATTCGTAAATCAAGCAGCAGTAGCACAATTATTGCAATACTAGATTTAACTTTAATCCCATTTATTTGTGAGAAACAGAATGTAATCCTTTTAAAACCTACTAGAGAACAACTGCATTCAGTTCCAGACTGTAATTTTTAGGACACTCCTGTAAAGAACATTTTATCATAGTAGCTTCTCTGATGTCTTGCCAAGTGCCACATGAAAGTCAGGAATAATGTGAGTAAAACCAAGGGTTTAGTGGATGTAAAATATCATATAATCAAGTTTCATATCAGTTGGTTTGCATAATGATATATCTACTTGGCTGTCAATTATTCCATAAAATGGCTGCTTGTCCTAAAGTTACAGCCTAATTCTCTGCTTTATAGCAGTTAAAGACTATTAGGTCTTATTATCAGGGGCCTTTACAGCAGGGGTGAAATTCTACTGGTTTGGATCGGTTACAGGGATGGGTTTCAAAATTTTTTACTAAGTTCGGCGGGCGTGGGTAGATGGGGCATGTGACTGAGTGGGCATGGCCAACTTGACGTCACTCATGCACACTCAGTCACATGGCTCCCTCACCAAGACATGCCCACTGAAACGGTGGTGAAAGTTTTGAGGGGGGGAGGGGGGCTTCCAGCCTCGTCAGAGCTAAGGGAGTGCCTGCAAACTACCCAATGAGAAAAAACGTTTTTGTCCTCCACGGCCCCCAGGAACACTCTGCAGGCTTCAGCAGGGCTGGGAGAAGGGAAAAATGCTACCACCCCCCACTCAACCTGCTGCTCAACCTCCCTCACCCTTCACCTAAAGCCTCATGCAGCACCAGGAGGCTGAAGTTGGAATTTCTTTTCTCCCCTGTTGCATACCTTGGCAACAGAGCTATTTCTCTCTGCCTCCTTTTCCAGCCAAAGACATGCCGGCAATGGCAGCGGTGACTGAAGGAACCAATTTGGGGGCGTGGCCAGGCTGCCATTACTGCTGGTTTGGAAAGGTATGCCAGATTTTTACTACCTATTCGGCTGAACCGGACTGAATAGGTAGGAACCCACCTCTGATTGGTTTCCCCGAACCAGTAATATAATGCTATTGGTTCAGGTGAACCTGTATTTCTGATGATCAGCTGTGACGTGTGATTTATATTACCTAGAAAGCAGGATTCCCTGCTAATCTGAATCGCATGGCACAGCAGATTCCCCCCCACCTTCACTGTTCTTCTTACCTTTCCAGGAGCGCTCAGAAGCAGACTCCGTCCACCTGCCCAGATGTCATCACATCCATTTTTTTACATGCTATAGAAAGTGTATCAGTTGGTTACAAAAATACTTTTGTGCATCTCTTCCACAGTCAACAAACATAATTCATATTAACTTAAGTATTTTAACTCAAATATTCATACATGTCACTATCATCATACCTCCATTTTCATTTGACTATAATTGTTTACGCATCCTTCATCATAAAATATACCAAAATTTAATACATAACCACATACTGGCCTTTCAATTACTATTTCTAAAATCCTCCATAACACTAAATCCTTATATCCTATTCTAGCTAAACATCCATAATATTTAATAACAAAGTTTTCTAACCCTCCTTTCCAAATCACTTTTTAAAGTTTACATCCAGTTTCCTTATGTTATACCCATATATATATATATATATATATATATATATATATATATATATATATATATATATATATTACCCATATATACCCATATATACCCATATATACCCATATATACCCATATATACCCATATATACCCATATATACCCATATATACCCATATATACCCATATATACCCATATATACCCATATATACCCATATATACCCATATATACACATATATACACATATATACACATATATACACATATATACACATATACACATATACACATATACACATATACACATATACACATATACACATATACACATATACACATATACACATATACACATATACACATATACACATATACACATATACACATATATACATACATACATACATACATACATACATACATACATACATACATACATACATACATATATATATATATATATATATATATATATATATATATATATATATAGTTATTCTTATCCCTCTTTTATTTGACTATATCCTATATCACATTTTCCCTGTAATAATCAAAACTTTAATGGCATCTAACTTAGTCTTTTTCTAATTGTTATTATTAACCTTTATGTATAATCCAAAGGGACTGCTAATCTTCCTTACATGGGTACAATTCAATATTCATATCCAATTATACTCATTATAACACTACACATTATATAAATTAGTAATATTATCAGTTATTTATTTAAGCTATATCTATTATCAATAAATTTCACTATGTTTAACTAGTTTTAAATTATATTCTTCCATCTATCAACCTGTATCTTCCCAATAGCAAAACAGTCTCATATCTTCTGCCATTTGTGGTGTGAGTCCACTAATCATCTTCTTGACCAGCTTTGTATAAACTCCTCTTAGCAACTCCTTGCTTATAGATCTCTCATATAATCTTGATGCCCGCTTTCTGTTCCCTCATTCAGCTTATCTTTGATTGTCAGCAGTGTTATCAATGCTTTGGCTAATATAATTTCTCTCTTTAAATCCATAGATTCTTTAGTTTTTTTTTCTTCTGTATCTTGCCCTCTGGAATAAATTTCCTCTCCATTTAATTCCTCTTTCAGTATTCCATTCTTTCTATTTTCAGAGACAAACTAATCACCATAAATATCAGCAGGTTTAATCTCTTTATATTCATTTTCCACTTCGATTTTTTGAGCTTTAACCACAACATTTTGCATTTTGCATTTTGCATTACAAATTACAAAAATTTGATAGACATCCTCAATTTCTTCGTCATATTTTGCTGTTATATGCTCTAAGTCTTCCAGTTTCTTCTCTATCCTTTCATATGTATTTGATAATTTCTGTATTTCTGAAAATATATTTTGCAAGCTTGAAATTTCTGTTTGCTTTTGAAATTGTGCCGTTCTCTCAGCTAACAAACACAGCTGCTCAAGCTTGGAAGGTTAATAAAATTAAAATATAGATTCACAAAAATGTTTGTTTTCACTTTCTCTGGTTAAAGATATACTTCAAAGGGACATCTGTGTACTTCCCTTCTTACCACTCTCTGTAGCCAAGCAGCGAAACCTTGTAGTGCCAAGTCAAAACAATCAGTGGAAGGAAAAAAAAGTGTTCCATTTTCAATACACAAACTCCAATCCACAAACCTCCCAGCCAAGCAGCAGTGTTACCTTTGCAAATCTTATTTCTTTTTATCTTTTTTGTATTTCAAGTTAGAAAAAAGAGCCCAATCTTTAAATGAGTTAGAAAAACACCCATAGCAATGAAAGAGGAAAACTTTAATCCATAGGTTACAGAGAACAATAAAAGAAAAAATAGAAGAAGAAAACTTAATCCATCTGTTTCAAAAGGCTTGCATAAATTCCATCCATGAAGATAGCATTTAAAAAGTAAGATAACCACTGTCCAAAACCATTCCAACTTTAATTCTGCCACTTGATTCTTCTGTTCTCCAATTTAGATTAATTTTAAGTTTTTTATAGTCAGTCTCTTTTTAAAACAGTAAAAGTTCCTCACCAGCTGGAAATACTTTCTCTTTCTGTATCCTTCCGTTTTGGAGCCACCCTGACTTCATCAGCCTTGGCTGGATTTTTTGTCGCTGGCTTGAAGAACTTCTCTTGTGTCTATCAGGGACTTTGCAATGTCCCTGAGGTCAGCAAGACATATTCTTCCTGTTCACCATCTCTTTGGGATGGTTTTGGTCCGATTGGACCACCCAGCAGCAAAAGTATTTGCTGCGGTCTCAGAGCATCGTGATCGCACAACTACATAGTCGCGATGTTGGCTCATCCTCCTCCATCACATCCATTTTTGATGCTCTGTGCATGCTCACATTTGTGAACCAGTAGTGAAGGTAAGTAGATTTCACCCCTGCTTCACAGTAAGCCAAAATAAAGCAGTCATTTGTGTGTTATGTGTGATATCAGAATACAAACACAAAAGAAGCAAAATTTGTGTCACAAAATTGTAATACAGATTTCAATATTTTCTTCCTCTTGCCCTCCATTCACCCCAATCCCTTAGTCTTGACTCTAGTGTAGAAGAATGTTATTTTTGAGGAGCAATGTTAACTTTTTGAGGTCATACCAGGAATAGGTATCCATAATGGTTACATCCAAAACAAAATAGAAACTAATTTATCTTACAAATTAATTAATATAATTATTCTTTTTCGTCTTTTTCTTTAAACATTTCCATCCCTCCTATTGAAACTTACAATGCAGCAGTAAATTTTCTGATCAGTTCTCAGTGCTGCATCCAAAGGGTTTTTTCCCCTTGGGGTGAGGCTAGAAGGTATATCTCTATATAATTACTTTTTCATCACCATAATAATTGTTTGAGGCTAAGTAAAAGAAACCAACTCCAGTGTGAAATGTAGGGAGATATTCAAACTGGGAAATTTCAAGATTTTAACATAAAAACCAAGAGTTGAGACTTTGGGTGACTGTATCATCACCTCCAGATTTATTGAGGGAAATTGATGTTTGCTTCAGTAAATAAAAAATACATTTCCATCTTTCTGTGTGTGCACGTCTGTCTTACATCTAATACTGAAATTTGTCTAAATCAGGGCTGTTAAACTCCCGGCCCATGGGTTGGCCAGCAGTTGTCACGTGCTGGCCACACCCATTCCCGGTTTAGGAAAGGGGAAAAAAATTCCCGATATGTCATGTGACACAGTGGGAACGATGTGAGTTTGACACCCCTGGTCTAAATGCTTCACCAATGTACATTCAATGCAGACATTCTGATTAAAAAAACCAACATGCTATTTTCAGCATTTGTGATTACACCTTAACAGTGTCTTTTCCCAGACTGCATATCAACTGCAGAAAGTACCTGAGTGAGCCCAAGGAAAGGAACAGCAGCTTTACAGTGTTCTCCACAGGTGCTACACCAGGGGTGGGTTCTACCCAGTTTAATGTGCACCAGTGGTGGGTTCCTACCAGTTTGGACCGGTTTGGCTGAACAGGTAGTGGTATAGCGGCCTGGATTGCTGGAATCGGCAGCGACCCAGGCCTGCCACGTCCCCAAACCGGTTCTCTGGTCTGTTCTGCTGTAGCTGGCATGTTTCTGCGCATGCGCAGAACAGTTTTCAGTCAACTGCGCATGTGCAGCAATGTATGAAGGGTGCGCGCATGAGCGATGCAAGCAGCGAACCAGTAGTACACCGGTTAGGAACCCACCACTGATGTGTGCGCATGTGCAGTCCAATTAAAATTGTTCTGCACATGTGCAGAACTAAAAAACAAGATGGCTGCGGCAAGGGAACCGGTTCAGGGGCGTGGCAGGCTTGGGTTGCTGCCAGTTCCAGCGATCCAGGCCACCATACCACTACCGGTTCAGCTGAACCAGGCTGAACCGGTAGGAACCCACCACCGTTCTACACATGCACTCTCCAACACACATTTTAGCCTTTGAATCCGGACTAAAGTTCATTTAATTTTCTTGGTACCAATACAAAGGTAGTTTGACATTGTGTTGTTTTGGGTTTGAGTTTGCAATTCTTTCTCATAGGTAGATTGGCTTTCCCACTATCTGTATCTATTCCTATCCCTTTTGTGTATTACATTTAGGATTTTCCCCTCCTTTTAAATTTACCAGTAAGAATGACCTTGCTCCCAATTCCCACCAGTGTCAGCATTGGTCTCAGGACCTTCTCACTATGTCAAAGTGATAATTTACTCAGAGGGTGTTTCTTGGATAAGAAACTAAGAAATTGATTATGCATCCATCTTCTGCACCCTTCAGTTAATCTTTACTCTGTAGTGAGAATGACATCTAGTGGTAAAATCATACAGTCCCCGAAGGATAGTTAGATTGCTATGACATTGCTATGGTGTTCCTTAAGGCTGATTGAGGATGATTATGTGCCACTAAGTCAGTGTGAACTTTGGGTGACCACATTAATTGATTTTCTGCAGGATGATCCGTCCCCAGCCTGGTAGTTTGCAGTCCACTTCATCATACAATCTTTAATCTATTCATCCTCTTTTCTAAATCTTAGTAACATGTATACATTTTAGCTATTATATGATCATCATATGTACATAACTCTATTTCAAATTCAAATTCTTTTCAATTCCAATTACTCTGGTTTCCAAATTATGTACAAGGAATGCTCTACTTCAGGGGTGTCAAACTTGCAGTGTCACGTCGTCATGTGACGCATCACAACTTTTTTCCCCTTTGCTAGACTGGGGGTAGGCATGGCCAGCACATGATGCATAGGCTGCCCGTGGCCTGTAAGTTTGACTGACCTGCTCTATTAGCTTTCGCAACCATACAATCTCTTTCATCATTAACTAAGATGCAATATGTTCTAATCATAACACTGACCTTGCATAGCTTCAAACCATGATTAATCACAATTTGCATTTTATTTCACAAAGCCATTTGCCCCTCCCCCCAAATATTTAAAAAAATAATGGAAATTCACATGCAATATTGAATTTGAAGATGCTAACTACCGATTATCCTACTAAACTACAAAAGCAACCATTCCCACATTGGCAAGCAATTCAGGTTGGGCAATTATGGAATAGCATGTCATGTGAACCTAGCCATTTTAGTATGTAAGTCATGATTTGTGGCTTAGGGATTAGCAGTTACTCAATATAGCCCATGTGGTAAATATTGGCACAATGTGGGTCATTATAATTACTGAATCCAGTCAATGAATGCACCCACTGATAGCTTAGACCAGGGGTGGATTCCTGCCAGTTCTAACCTCTTCTATAGAAGAGGTTCCACAAATCTACAGTGCCGTTTAGAACCGGTTCCAGGTCCCTCCCCCCACCCATCCGCACATCATCAAGATGAAGAGTGAGAGTAGGAATTCTGGGAGTTGAAGTCCACAAGTCTTAAAGCTGTCAAGTTTGAACACCCCTCGGTTTTTTTCTAAAGGGTTAGGGGTGCAAGGGTCTTGTAACTTGACAGCTTTAAGACTTGCGTACTTCAATGCCAGAGTTCCTGAGCAAACATGACTGGAGGAGGAATTCTGGAAGTTGAAGTCCACAAGTGTTAAAGCTGTCAAGTTTGAACACACCTGGGGTTTTTTTCCTAAAGGGTTAGAGGTGCAAGGATCTTGTAACTTGACAGCTTTAAGACTTGCATGCTTCAAATGCCAGAGTTTCTGAGCCAACATTTTGATTGCTAAGCAAGAGCATTGTTAAGTGAGTTTCACCACATTTTACAAGTTGGCCACACCCACCCAGTCACATGACTGCCAAGTCCCTCCCACCAAGTCACATGGCTGGCAAGCCACTCCCACCCAGTCACATCGCCGGCAAGCCACTCCCACAAAGCAGGCCACACCTACAGAAGAGGTTCTAAATTTTTTTGAAACCCACCACTTGTTTAGACCAAAAAAAAAAAAGGAATTTGTAAGGCAAATGAATTTAGTAGACATGTGCTGTGTTTCCTTCTGATTCATAAACAGAGATATAAGTTTGTTCAAGCTGTAGTACATAAAACAGCACATAGTATGTATGATTCTCCCTTCTGCACATGCCTGCAGCTTGCATATAGGGATCTTCGTGCACAAGCACAAGCCACCGCTTGAATGAGGGTAGTTTCATATGTGAGCATAAGCTGCTGCCACTCGCACGAGATAAGTTTCGTACACGCGCAAGATGGCTGCTGCTCGTGTGAGGGGAATTGCGTGTCTGCGCACGCACTTGCCCATCAGCCTGGTTTCAAACAGCCTGGTTTCAAACAGGCCACAGCCTGGTAGTGCGCCATGGCCTAGTGGTTGGGGGATCCTGATCTAGGCCATAATGTGGCTTAGTTTAGCAAATATGTGAACATTATCATTGTGATTTGTTCAGTAAAATAAGTTCAGCACAGTTTATGATATTGTTTTAAATGACTCAAAGTCCCTCCAACAGCATTTATTCCCCCCCTCCCAATTTCAATCATTTTTATATCACATAATACAGAACCACTATGTTGCTTGGCAAAATATTATTTTCTTTTCATTCAGTGTGATGATCTTTCCTTGGAGAGTGACACATCTCATTATGCCATGAAGCTTAACATGCTGAGTAAACCTTGTCACCTCTTTACATCTTTGCATGGTTATAGCTTATCATTTATGCATAAGCTCTGTGCAGTGTTTCAGGTTTGACAGTAAAAAAGTGCTTTGGAAGACACAGGACTGAGTACATCCTATTTGTATACAACTCCTTAATCCAAAGGCATCTCTTGTTGTATCTATGCCAGGGGTGGGATTCAGCCGGTTCAGACTGGTTAAGGAGAATTGGTAGGTCCGAAAATGAGGTGGGCCTGCCTACCCGCTCCTGCGCTTTACTTACCTATATCCTCTCAGCTGATTTGCGCGGCAGAGCGGATTGCTGTGCCTCAGCTTTGTTACCCCCCAGAAGTAACGTTTTGTTAAAACTGTGCACGTGTGTGAAGCACGCAATCACCGAACTGGTTGTTAAACCAGCAGGATCCCACCACTGATCTGTGCAATACAAATACAGAATCTCAGAGAAAAGACATGGCTGCTTTAAGACGATACAGAACTGGGGCCATATGAGGGTCCTACATACTCTTTACACCTTTCTTTCTATTAATCTGAAATGCTGTGCATTCCTATTGTATGCATTAAAACATTATTAAAATCCAGAGTGGTTTAGCATGGGCAAACAGAGATTGAAATGTCATTCTTTATGATTTTTAGGAATATATTTTGTGACCCATTCATAAAAATTAAACACAAAACATACAGAAAGAGGAATGTACAGTAGATGGCAGCAATGGGTCATCTTCACAGAACTTTCAAAAGGGTGAATTATAAGAAGGCGGGCAGATGATTGTGACTTGGTTTTCAGCCCTAGGATATGGAAAATCCACAGCTAAAATTATTCAGTCCTTCAGGCTGCTCAAGTGCTGAGGAATATTTTGTCTCCCTCGAAAAACAAGCCTCATTGTGATAAAGCTATTTCATCTAGTTATGGAGTGAAAGTGGGGGAGAGAACAGAGAATCCTTATTTTAGCAACTAGGAGTTGATTTATGTTATGCTGATGGTGGACTGCCATAGGGTTCTTTATCCACTTTGATAAAGTGAATCAAACTGCAAGCATTTTGTTGACTTAAAGGATTTTCTATTACTTCTGGAGTTGTTATACACAATATGCAGTATTTTATGGCATGACTGAACTAAAAATAATTTTAGTTTAAACGATCGCCATACATCAAAAACATTTCAGAAGCAGTAGAATGCAGCTGCTGAGATCTGCAAGTGGGCATTGCACATTGCCCAGAGGCTACCATAGGAGGACAAATTATGCATTATAAAGATCGCTTGGGAGATACTTCCAGTTTAATCTACTGGATCCCCTGCATGTATTGCCTCTCTGATTATGTAAGACAAATGGGAGGAAGCTAACTACCAGATTGCAAGAACCCAAGTGAGCGGTCAGACGAGGAGACCCAAACCCATTGGTAGCCTCATATTGCAATGCACAAGGACATATATTTAATTTCACAACAGCTAAGACCATTGGCCATGCAGGCATAAATCTAGCCAGGGAAGTGATTGAAGCCTGGAAAACAGGCCCCTTGTCAGTTAACAGGAGTGCTGAATTACTACCAGCCTATCAAGTGCTTAGGAGCTGAGGGCTTGGCAGCACAAGGAAACAACAGCCAATTGCCAGCCATCAAAACACCAATCAGCCAATAGGAAGACACCACATCAACACAACTCATAGAACAGCCCAAAGGATGTATTCCAGTAGAGAAATTCCCTGAAGATGGGCTCCGGCATGAGTCCGAAAGCTCGGAAGAGTACATTTTGGGTCATCCCAGTGACGACCCAAATTCGATTTCACATCATTATCCTGGGATACGTATATTTGCCTTCATTCGTAAAAATCATTTGTTGAAAATGCAATGGAATGGGACCAAATGGGAGTGAAACAAAAATGGAATTGAAAGTGGACTTCAAGAAGCCCTATGAGAAAAAAACTTTTGCCAAAATATTTTATATGGGAGCAACTGTTGGGCAGAAGCTTGGAATGTTGGTGATTCCTCCATTCTAAGCACTCTCCTTTTTCCTTCCCAGCCATTTGATTCAAGAAACTCTTACAATTCAAAGAATTGTAGATATCATTCTCTACATATTTTCCTTAGAGCCCTGGTAGCACAATGGTTAGAATGCAGCATTGCAGGCAAACTCTGCCCATAGTTTGGAGTTCAATCCTGAGCTTGAGGTTGACTAAACCTTCCATCCTTCCAAGGTTGATAAAATGAGAATCCAGATTGTTGTGGTCAATATATTGACATTGTAAACCATTCAGAGAGTGCTGTAAAGAAACATTCTCTAAACTTTCCAGCTTGGCAGACCGATGGAGTTGGTGGCAAGAGGGGAGAGGGGATGGTTTAGCGCATACTTATGCACAACTTTCACAGATGCAGCTTTGTGCGCATGTACATGCTCACCCAACAAGTCTGCAGCCCAGTTCTGAATAGGCTGCAGCCCGGCACTGGGCTACAGACCAGGTTGGGGAGCTCTGTTGTAATGCACTATGTAAATTTAAGGGCTATTGCTCTTTTTTTTTTTAATCCAACAGAATGTTGGGGGGAAAAATTCCAAAGGAATCAAAACTCTGTCAGAACTGAACAAAATGGGCCCAGATTTGGCACGCTGAGAAAGCTGGTAAAACAAGATATAATTTGAAAATGGGTCAAGTTTGGGTAGGGGATGAGAGGAAAAATTTATGAACAATCCTGCCAATAGGTCCCTGTGGGAAAGAGAGTTTTGAAAGCCTCAAAATGTTGCTGACACTTGTATTCTAAGCCCTCATTGCCTGGGCACCGGATCCAGGACAGAACTACTAGGTTGAAAAGAATTCAATATTTCCTAAGGAATTAGGCTTTCAGTAAATGATTAATATAATTACTAATTACTATGCATCTAAGAAAATAAGTCATTCTGTTGGAGATGTGATTCTCTCTATGCTACATATTTTCATATATGGTGGACTTGCAAAAAGGTTAAGGCATTTTGGATAAAAATATGGTGGATTATGCAAAATGTTCTTAAAAAAAGGATAAAGTTTACTCCTCAGTTATTTTTGTTAGGTATAATTACTGACTGTACAGCAGTAGAGATTAACTTGATTTTGCATTTAATAACTGCAGCAAGACTGTTGGTGGCACAATACTGGAAGAAGGAAGACTTGCCTACAATTCAAGAATGGACATTGAAAGTCACAAATTTAGCCGAGATGGCTAAAATATCTGCATATCTTAAGGACCACTCAAATGAGAGATATAAATGAGACTGGAAAAAATGGATTGACTATATACAAAATAAATACAGGACTAAGAAATTTCAGATAGCTTATGCTTAAGATCAGGAATGTTTTAAATTGTTTAAAGTTAGTTTAGCAAGGAAGAGCTAAGTTCAATGTAAAGATGTTATCAATTTCTTATTCTTTTTTCCAATATATTTTAGACTGTGTTTGTTAAAAATCTATACTGTGTACGGGTTCTGGGAACTCGGGGGGGGGGTAGGTTGTGGGGGGCTGGGGGGAGGGTGGGGGGGGAGAGAGATATATCAGGTTTGACGAGATGTGATAGATTTTAATGTTATTTGACCCCACATGTATACTGTTTTTTTTCTTATATTCTCATTACTATTATTATTACTATTTTTTCTTTAAAACTAGGATATTTTAAGCATATTGACATGTAGAGGAAATACACCAAGGAGAGGAGGAGTGGGAAATAGAAGGGAGAAGAATGGGAAGAGAAGGATAGGAGAGAGGGTAAGGGGGGAAGATGAGAAGGATAAGGAGGAGTGGATTGTAGAGAGAGGAGCAGTAGAAAGGGAGGGGAAGTAGAGTAGAAAAGGATGATGGAGGGAAGATAGAAAGTTGGAGGGTGGTAGAAGAAAGAGGTGTATGGAGAGTAGAAGAGCTATAATGGGTTTCTATTTTTCTGGGTATTGTTGACAAGAGGAACTGATGTAATTATTATTTATTACTATACGATACAGGCTATGTATAGTATACATGTGAGTGTGTGTTATGAAAATGAAAATGGAAATAAAAAATATTCATTAAAAAAAAGAAAATAAGTCATTCTGAGAAAAGTATAATGTTTGTGAGCAACGCTGCTAGACGAAACATTATTCAACCATGCTTAAGCTAGATGTGTTGTGTGAACTCAATCAGTGTCTGAACAAAAGGATTCCTTTTTTCCTTTATCAGCTGATTGTGTAATAAAATAGGCTAGTTTAGACATCCAATAATATTGTTGAAATGACTTTTGGGCAATGCAGTATATGACAATGAATACATGGTAACCTTTCACTTATTGTCTCTGCAACAATATACTGAAGTCATTTCACTAATGCAGATATGAAAACCTACTCCCTATCTTATAATATTGCTTTTCCTTGCTTTAATAGCCATTTGTGACAAAACATTGTTCATATTTTTGATACTATTATGTTATTGATGCAAGGTAAGCCCTTTCCCATTCCTTTGTAATTTATGGGATACGGTTGCACTAGCACTGCTTTCTGAGTCTGAATTTGCAAAATCATTTTTTTTCAATCAAATTACATTGGGATTTTTTTAAAAAATATATTTTAAATCCTTTCTGAATTAAAATCCAAGGCAAAAACCTGAAAGCCTCTTTGCAGCAGACCAATGCATTAATTTATTCTAGGAGTAATTTACTAAACTGTAAATTACTTTAAAAACTCTGTGCAGACAGAATATAACACACATGACTATAGAAGATGTGTGGACTCGGGAGACTGATTGCAATCTGAAAATGAAGATTAAAAGATTTTTCCTGGCATATGGATAACCGACTATCACTTTGATCTAACAGAGTCTCTCTCATCATCAAGACCTGGAAACCAACACATTAATGCTTTCACACTTGTAGGGAATCAAAGGGATGGGTACCTGTTAGATGGCACCCCTTCAAGTTCTTCTGAAGCACATGGGTTGCTACCCTGGTTGCTCATTAACTTGTAGTTCATTAATAGGAAGAATTTAATTAAAAAATCACTATGCAACATGTGTTTCCCTGGGTAGCTTACAGAAAAAAAAGAAGGGGAACATTAAAATGTAGTGACTATCTGAAAAGCAATGTAACAAAATATTAGCATAAGATAAAAAAGAAAATTGTAAAGTTGAGAGAAGGGGACAGAAACTTTGCAGAACTAAACCAATTAAAATAAAAGTAGAGAAACCGCGTGAGCACCCATTACTGCATTCAAAGAAGGCTGCTAGCTGGCGAAGGACACAGTGTACTGAATTCACATGGGCACTTGATGAGATTGTGGAGCCTTTTAGAACTGAAGGCAAAATTCTAAGCACACTTGAGTGCAGAAATAGCACACATATAACTGCACTGCTTTCAATTGTTTTTATTTGCCTTTGTGCCTGTTGAACTGTTGTTTTAATTCTTTTAACTGATTATTTATTGTATGCCATTCATAGAAGTTTGTGAGATGGACATTTATAAATCCAATTAATAAAATAGCAATTAAATAGGTCAAAAGACTGGGCTGAGGAGAGCATTTATATAATCCTGGGAAAAGATGCAGATACTTTTAAGGAGTTGTTGACATTGAGAGGCCTTGTGAATGCCCCGTGTGCTCTAATTCATTTTTAAAAAACTTTAGTTCAGAAGCCCTGCATAAATACACAGATATATTGCAGTCTGCTGGATGTTATGAATGTAAAACCCAGAATTCCAAGCCAGCATAAAAGGTAAAGGTAAAGGTTCCCCCGCACATGTGTGCTAGTCGTTTCTGGCTCTAGAGGCGATGCTCATCTCTGTTTCATGAAGAATATTTTATTTTCATTTCCATAACATATAATCACATGTATATATTATTCCTGATACTCTTGCCCGCAATTCGGTGGAGACTCTGGTTGCTGCCTGGGATCTGGCAGCGGCGGAGTCTCTTAACCGGATTGCGCCTCTACGGCCGCTCCAAGGCAGTGGATCCCGGAAGGCTCCTTGGTTCACTGAGGAACTCCGGGAGATGAAGCGCCGAAGGAGATGCCTAGAGCACCTTTGGAGGTCCAGCAAATCCGAATCGAGCCGAGCATTTTTGACAACCTGCACCAGAGATTACGTTCGGGCAATCAGGACGGCTAAGAAAACACACATTGCCTCTCTGGTTGCGTCTGCTGAGTCGCGCCCAGCCGCCCTGTTTAGGATAACCCGTTCCCTCCTAAATAGGAGGGATACGGGCGATCCGCTGCAGGGCAGGGCTGAGGACTACGTCCAATTTCTCACAGACAAGGTTGCTCGGCTCCGGGCGGACCTGGACTCCAATCCCGCAGTTCCAGCCGAGGCACTAAGGGATGATCTGGTAAGTCATCGCTGGATTGAGTTTCAGGCGGTTGCCCCTGAGGATGTGGACAAGGCCATGAGAGCTGTAGGTGCCTCCACATGTGTGCTGGACCCGTGCCCTTCCTGGCTGGTTGTAAACAGCAGGGAGGTGACACGAGGCTGGATCCAGGCGGTTGTTACCACCTCACTTCGGGAGGGGATCTTTCCCCCCGCTTTAAAGACGGCGGTGGTGAGACCCCTCCTGAAGAAACTATCCTTGGATCCAGCTGTTTTAAATAACTACCGTCCAGTCTCCAACCTCCCCTTTGTGGGGAAGGTTGTTGAGAAGGTGGTGGCCTTTCAGCTCCAGCGGTCCTTGGAGGAAGCCAACTATCTCGATCCATTCCAGTCTGGCTTCAGACCTGGCTGCAGCACAGAAACCGCTTTGGTCGCGTTGACCGATGATCTCTGGAGAGCCAGGGATGGAGGCCACGCCTCCATCCTAGTGCTCCTTGACCTCTCGGCGGCTTTCGATACCATCGACCATGGTATCCTTCTGCGACGACTGCGGGAGGTGGGGGTGGGAGGCGCTGTTTTACAGTGGTTCTCCTCTTACCTCTCGGACAGGTCGCAGTCGGTGTTAGTTGGGGAGCAGACATCGACCCCTAGTCCCCTAACGTGTGGGGTGCCTCAGGGTTCGGTCCTGTCCCCCCTTCTTTTCAACATCTACATGAAACCGCTGGGTGAGATCATTCAACAGCACGGGATAAAGTACCATCAATACGCGGACGATACTCAATTGTATCTGTCCGCCCCGTGCCAACTCAACGAAGCGATGGATGTGATGAGCCAGGGGCTGGATGCTGTTAAGGACTGAATGGGGGTCAACAAGCTTGTTCTCAATCCAGAAAAGACCGAGTGGCTGTTGTGTTTCCCTCCCAAGAATTGGCCAAGTACTCCATCTCTCAGGCTGGGGGGTCAAATTATACGCCCCTCAGACAGGGTTCGCAACTTGGGGGTCCTGGATCCACAGCTGACCTTCGAACATCATTTGTCAGCTGTGACCAGGGGGGCATTTGCCCAGGTTCGCCTGGTACACCAGTTGCGTCCCTACCTGAACCGGGAGGCCCTCACAACAGTCACTCGTGCCCTTGTGACCTCTAGGCTGGAATATTTCAACGTGCTCTACATGGGGCTGCCCTTGAAGAGCATTCGGCGACTCCAGCTAGTCCAGAACGCGGCCGCGCGAGCGATAGTGGGTGCACCTCGGTTCACCCACGTAACACCTATCCTCCGCGAGCTGCGCTGGCTTCCTGTGGGTCTCCGGGTGCGCTTCAAGGTGCTACTTATCACCTATAAAGCCCTACATGGTAGTGGGCCTGGGTACTTGAGAGACCACCTACTGCCAATCACCTCCACCAGACCGATTCGATCGCATCAATTAGGCCTCCTCCGAATTTCATCTTCCAGCCAGTGCAAACTGGCAACTACCCGGAGGAGGGCCTTCTCGGTGGCTGCTCCGTCCCTTTGGAACGAACTCCCCATGGAGATTCGGACCCTCACCACCCTCCAATCCTTACGTGCTGCTGTAAAGATCTGGCTGTCCCGGCTGGCCTGGGGCTAAGATTATAGCCCCACTCGAATGGTGTGATTGTTGCGTTTTTTCTCTTTTAATATGTTGTATTGTTTACTGTTTGTCGTTTTCCCCCTCCCTTTTGAATTGTGAGCCGCCCTGAGTCCCTTCAGGGAAAAGGGCGGCATACAAATAAAGGCAAATACAAAATACAAATACAAATACATAGACAATATCATGTTGTAAGAGAAGACAACATACATGTGCAATCATACTACTTTAAAATCAAACCTGGAATAGTTCCCCCCCACACTCTCCCCCGAGCCCCCACAACCAACCGACTTCCCAGAACCCGTACACGGTATAGATATTTAACAACCACAGTCTAAGATATATTGATAAAAAATAAATGCAAAAAATTAATAACCTCTTTATATTGAACTTAGCTCCTCCTTGCTAAATTAACTTTAAATAGTTCAAATCATTCCTAGTCCTAAGCATAGGCTATCTGGAATTTCTTAACTCCATATTTATTTTGTATATAATCGATCCATTTTTTCCAGTCTCGTTTGTATCTCTCATTTGAATGGTCTTTAAGATATGCAGATATTTTCGCCATCTCAGCTAAATTTGTGACTTTCAGTGTCCATTCTTGGATTGTAGGCAAATCTTCCTTCTTCCAGTATTGCGCCACCAACAGTCTTGCTGCCATTATTAAATGCAAAATCAGATTAACCTCTACCACTGTACAATCAGTAATTATACCTAACAAAAATAACTGAGGAGTAAATTTTATCCTTTTTTAAAGAATATTTTGTATAATCCACCATATTTTTATCCAAAATGCCTTAACCTTTTGGCAGGTCCACCATATATGAAAATATGTAGCATCAAGAGAACCACATCTCCAACATTTGGCTTGTAAATTCGAATACATCGAGGCCAATTTTTTAGGATCTAAATGCCATCTATAGAACATCTTGTAGAAATTTTCTCTCAGGTTTTGGGCTTGTGTGAATTTCACATTTCTTACCCAAATTCTTTCCCACGTATCCAGCATTATTGGTTCTTCAATATTTTGAGCCCACTTTATCATGCAGTCTTTAACTAATTCTGTTTCCGAATCCATCTGTATTAATACATTATATATCCTCTTTATATGCATTAAGCTTTGATCTCTTATTTGTTTAAATAGATTATCCTCAACTTGGATAAAACCAATTTTTTATCTATTTTCCACCTGGCCTGTAATTGCCCATACTGGAACCATGTTTGAACTGCCTTCTCCTCTTTTAATACCTCTAAAGATTTTAGTTGTAGAACCCCCCCTTTCCAGGGTGAGAAGCTGTCTTTAAGTAATTCTATCCTGTATTTGTGCTATATTCATATTTTCAATTGCATGTCTAGGAATTGCCCACATGGGTATCTTGTCATTTAGTTTATGTTGATATTTTTTCCAGACCCGCAATAAAGCATTTCTTAAAATATGACTTTTAAAATTTTTGTCCAATTTTTTGTTAAATAACAGGTAAGCATGCCAACCATATACCAAGTCATGTCCCTCAATATTCAGTATCCTATCATTGGTTAAATCGATCCAATCACTGATTACGGATAATACCACTGCATTATAATATAGTTTTAGATTGGGTAGTTTCAAACTTCCCCTCTCACATCTTGCATTATTTTCAGCTTTACTCTCGGTTTCTTTCCTGCCCATACAAATTTATTGATACCCTTCTTCCATTCTAAAAGATTCACATCTTTTTTAAGTATAGGTAACATTTGGAAAAGAAATAAATTTTTTGGTAAGATATTCATTTTCACTGCCGCTATTCTTCCCAACCAAGATAAGTGCAACTTATCCCATTTTTTCATCTCTATCTGTATACTATGCCAGAGTGGTTCATAATTATACTTATATAATTTCCCATTTGAGATTAAGATATTAACTCCGAGATATTTGACCTTTTTGACTATCTCACATCCTTCGGGAGGGGAACTTCCCCGCCGCACTGAAAGCGGCGGTGGTGAGACCCCTCCTGAAGAAACCATCCTTGGATCCAGCTGTTCTTAACAGCTATCGTCCAGTCTCCAACCTTCCCTTCTTGGGGAAGGTTGTTGAGAAGGTGGTGGCCTTCCAGCTCCAACGGTCCTTGGAGGAAGCAAACTATCTAGACCCCTTCCAGTCAGGCTTCAGGCCCGGTTACAGCACAGAAACCGCTTTGGTCGCATTGATGGATGATCTCTGGAGAGCCAGAGATGAAGGACATTCCTCCATCCTGGTCCTCCTTGACCTCTCAGCGGCTTTCGATACCATCGACCATGGTATCCTTCTGCGACGACTGCGGGAGGTGGGAGTGGGAGGCACCGTGCTACGGTGGTTCTCCTCCTACCTCTCGGACAGGTCACAGTCGGTGTTAGTGGGGGGGCAGAGATCGTCCCCTAGGCCCCTAAATTATGGGGTGCCTCAGGGCTCGGTCTTATCCCCCCTACTATTCAACATCTACATGAAACCGCTGGGAGAGATCATCCGCAGGCACAGGATTAGATACCATCAATATGCGGATGATACTCAATTGTATCTGTCCGCCCCGTGCCAACTCAATGAAGCGGTAGACGTGATGAGCCGGGGCCTTGAGGCCGTTATGGACTGGATGAGGGTTAACAAGCTTGTGCTCAACCCAGAAAAGACCGAGTGGCTGTTGTGTTTTCCTCCCAAAGATTTGACTAATATTCCACCACTCAGGCTGGGGGGTCAAATCTTATACCCCTCAGAGAGGGTTCGCAACTTGGGAGTCCTCCTGGATCCACAGCTGTCATTTGACCACCACTTAACGGCTGTGACCAGGGGGGCATTCGCCCAGGTTCGCCTGGTGCGCCAGTTGCGACCCTACCTGAATCGGGAGGCTCTCACAACAGTCACTCGGGCCCTTGTGACCTCTAGGCTGGAATACTGCAATGTGCTCTACATGGGGCTGCCCTTGAAGAGCATCCGGCGACTTCAGCTAGTGCAGAACGCAGCCGCGCGAATGATTGCGGGTGCACCTCGATTCACCCGCATAACACCTATCCTCCGCGAGCTGCGCTGGCTACCTGTCGATCTCCGGATGCGCTTCAAGGTGCTATTAGTCACCCATAAAGCCCTACATGGCAGTGGATCTGGATACTTGAGAGACCGCCTTCTGCCAATTACATCCCTGCGACCAATAAGATCCCATAGATTAGGCCTCCTCCGTATCCCATCGGCCAGCCAGTGTCGGCTGGCAACTACAAGGAGGAGGGCCTTCTCAGCAGTAGCCCCGACCCTTTGGAACGAGCTCCCCGTGGAGATTCGTACCCTCTCCACCGTCCAAGCCTTCCGCATAGCCTTGAAGAACTGGCTCGCCCGTCAGGCCTGGGGATAAGGATAGTTACCCCTCCCGAATGATGAATGTATGTTGCCTACTATTTTATTATATGTTTCTATCTTAATGTCTGTATTCCCCCTTCCCGGTTTTGTGTGAGCCGCCCTGAGTCCCCTCAGGGAAAAGGGCGGCCTACAAATACTAATAAAACTCTAAAAATAAACTCTAACATTCCTCCTAGTTCTTCCTTTTGTTTAGTATTCATATTTATGGCTAATATTTTTGTTTTCCCTAAATTTATTTTAAAACCAGACACTTGACCATATTGATTAATCGTATTCATTAGGATCATACTAGATTCCTGCGGTTGATCCAATATTATAACCAGATCATCCGCAAAAGCACGCACTCTGTATTCTTGCTGCCTAATCTTAATTCCTTTTAAACCATCCAAGCCCCGTATTTTATTCAACAATACTTCCAAAGTTATAATAAACAATAGTGGGGACAAGGGACAGCCCTGTCTTGTACCTTTTCCAATTTGAAAAGAGTCTGTTAAACTTCCATTGACTATGATTTGAGCTGTTTGCTGTTGATATATTGCTTTAATTGATTGTAAAAAACTTTCTCCTATTTGCATTTTTTGCAATGTCTTCAACAGGAATTGCCAATTAACTCGATCAAAGGCTTTCTCAGCATCCAGAAATATGAACGCAGCAGGAATTTGGTTGTTCTTTCCCAAATATTCTAATGCATTAATAATTAATCTTACATTACTTTTCATTTGTCTCCCTTGAATAAAACCTGTTTGGTCAGTGTGCATCAATTGTTGAATAACCAACATTAACCTGTTTGCTAGTATTTTAGTAAAGATTTTATAATTTACATTAAGTAATGAGATAGGTCTATCGTTTTTTGGTTGAGTAATATCTTGATCTTCTTTGGGTATCAGAGATATAAAAGCTGTCTTCCAAGATGGAGGCACCTTACCTTCCGTTTGAATCTTATTAAATAATTCTCTAAGAGGTTCTACCATTTCTAACTGTAGATTTTTATAGTAAGCCGCTGTGAAGCCATCTGTGCCTGGTGCCTTCCCTGCCTTTAACTGCTTAATTACCTGTAAAATTTCCCTCGGGGTTATTGGTTGATTCAATTTTTGCCTGTGCTCTTCTTTAACTAAGGGTATTTTCTCTTTATCTAAATATCTCTCTATATCTAGACCGTTAATTTTATCCCCCTTATACAACTCTGTAAAAAATTCCCAGAATGCCTTTTGAATCTCATCCTGTTGGAACACCTCCTTCCATCTGTAGATCAATTTAGATATGTTTCGAGAATTCTGTTTTTTCCTAATCTGATAAGCTAACCATCTACCAGGTTTATTTGCATTGCAGAAAGTATTGTGTTTTGCGTATGACAAACTAGTAGCTACCTGATCAGAAATCAACATATTAAATTGAGCCTTTAATATAGTAATTGCTTCCTTAACCTTTGTATCCCCTGGGTTCAATGTTAACTCCAGCTCTTTCCTCCTAATTTCATCTTCCAATTCTGTTCGTTTTACCCCTTGTTTATGTCTATGCGATTTATTTATATTTATCAACACTCCTCTCATATACGCTTTACTTGCATCCCATACAAATTCCATAGGTGTACCCTTATTCATATTAAAAACGAAGTATTCTGTTAGCAATTTTTTACAATCATTGATATACTTTTCATATCTAAATAAGTTTTCATTCAATCTCCAAGACCTTCTTGCCTGTACCACCCCTGCCAATTCCATCCAAACTGGGTTATGAGCCGAAAAAAATCTAGCCGCAATCTTTGTCTTCTTCACCCTGGAAAGCAAATCATTAGTGATTAATATAAAATCAATCCTAGAAAAGGATTGATGCCTATCAGAAAAGAAGGTAAAGTCATATTCTTCTGCATTTCTTTCTCACCAGATATCTCTCAGTTCAAAGTCATCCATCATGTCGAAAAAGGATTTAGGTAATTTTGCTCGCATCTGAGTGTTTGGGTAAGAAACTTTCTTATCTCTCTTAGTATCTATAACACTATTCCAGTCACCCAATAGTATGCAAGACCTATAATCCCACTGTACTAATTTAGCATGAAGATTTCTATAGAATCCATCTTGTTGTTGATTCGGAGCATAAATTCCCAAAATCAATGTCTTTTCCCCTTCTAAGATCAAATCTAACGCAATGTATCTTCCATGGGGATCTGCTTCAATTAATTCAGCTTTCATATCTTTTCTTAAGTATATAACTATACCATTTTTCTTTTCCATAGCAGAAGCTACAAAATGTTGACCAAGTCTTGGGTTAATCAAATATTTTTGATCGGTTGATTTAATATGAGTTTCTTGCAAACAAATTATAGCAATAGCAATAGCAATAGCAGTAGACTTATATACCGCTTCATAGGCCTTACAGGCCTCTCTAAGCGGTTTACAGAGAGTCAGCATATTGCCCCCAACAATCTGGGTCCTCATTTTACCCACCTCGGAAGGATGGAAGGCTGAGTCAACCCTGAGCCGGTGAGATTTGAACCGCTGACCTGCTGATCTAGCAGTAGCCTGCAGTGCTGCATTTAACCACTGCGCCACCTTATATCATTCTTGAACTGTTTAAGATAGTGAAATATTTTCTTTCTCTTCTGTGGAGAATTCAATCCATTGACATTCCATGTGAGAATCTTAATTGTCATCTTTGGTTTCCTGAAGCTTTTTTAGAGCCTCCTGCATAGCCTGTTTAACCTTTGGCCTGGCTCCTCCCACTGCTTCTAGACTGGTTCCTGTAGCTTCTTGAACTGACCGATAGCAGGTGATTGTTGGAGTTGTTGCGTTTTGGCTTGTTGCTCCATTCGTCTGGTAATCATACGGCTTGGTCTTTGTTCCATAGCTCCTTGCGCTTCTAGAAGAGAGAAATGATCCATCTTATCTGGTAGTTGTGTGGTTTGCTGTCTATCTTGTCCTTCTTATGATCTTTCTCTGGGTCCAGATGATGCAGGATGTCCAGCCTTCAAAATGTTGTGGTAAAAATCTCAAGCTTTCCATACTGAGTTGAGATGGTATCTTTGCCTATCAAATGTGAGTATAATGCCAAATGGTGCGTCCCATCTGTACTGTATCTGATGATTTCTAAGCTCTGCAACTAAAAAAGCATAATCTTTCCTGGCTCTTAACATTTGAGGTGGTATCTCTTTCAAAACAGTCAAATCCTGACCCCCAATTTGGAGCTTAGTTTTATAAGACTCTTGTAATATCGTATTTCTGAGCTCTCTTGTGGTAAAATGTATAACAATGTCTCGAGGGAGCTGCTTCTGCTTTGCCAGCCAAGAATTAACGTGATAAACTTTATCAATTTGCCAGTCAAAATTAGCCCCCGGTCTTCCCAACAGACTATCAAAGGCTTCTGAAAAAATCTGTTTCAGGTTTTCCTGCTTGTCTTCACGCAACCCCCTTACTCTTAATGCCAGCTCCATTTGTCTGTACTGTATCATAATAATTTCTTTTTCAGCATTTTCAACTTTTTGTTGCACCACCTCTGTTTTTGATGTCAAATTAATATTGGCTTCATTGAGATCATCTAGACTATCTTCAATTCTGGAAACATGTTCTGTCAGTACATTTACAATCCCCAGCATATCATCTCTGATTTTAGAGACCCAGGTATCAATTTTATCAGACAACTCCTCTTTAAGTTCTTTTATCTCCTCTTTAAGATCTTTAAGTTTGTCTTCCACCTTAATTGTCTGAGTGTTAAAAGCCACATTCAGTTCCTTCAGAAAAAATTCTTTCGTTAGTAGATCACCAGTAGGGGGCCTAGAGAGTGGAGGCTGCAACTTTGTGCCAGGTATGGGCGATGTGCCAGTGCTTCTGGGGGCCGAGGGGGACAGCTCATCTCTGTTTCCAAGCCAAAAAGCCAGCGCTGTCTGAAGACGTCTCCGTGGTCATATTGCTGGCATGACTAAATGCCGAAGGTGCACAGAGCGCTGTTACCTTCCCACCAAAGTGGTCCCTATTTTTCTACTTGCATTTTTTACGTGCTTATGAACTACTAGGTTGGCAGAAGCTAGGACAAGTAATGGAAGCTCACCCAGTTACACGGTGCTAGGGATTCGAACTGCTGAACTGCCAACCTTCAGATCAACAAGCTTAGTGCCTTAGCCACTGAGCCATTGCATCCCCTTTTCCGAGCCAGCATAGCCAGTGCTTTTGACTGAGAATTTGGTGAGTGGAGATGAAAAGGCTGCCCTATAATCTATTTAATACATACAAAATGCTCAGTTGAAAAAACTATGGGGGAGGAGAATTGCTGAAGATAGTTGTTCCATACTTTTCATTGTGGGGTTGAGAAAGTAAGGATAAAACTAAATTATCTATACCTTTATTCTTCTACCAGGTGATGAGAATTGCAAACAATATAGTTGGAAGCTGTCAAAGCCTAGAACTATCAAAATGACAGTGGAATGAGGCATGGGAAGGCAAACTGCATTATTTTTTTAAAAAAATCACTTGAACTGAATTTAAGAAAAAATGCACAGAATTGATGATAAAACTTCTTGCAATGCGGCAGCATAGAGTACCCCCCCCCCATTTGAGTGGATCCTTTCCTCCTCCCCACTGAGAGAATTTGAAGCATTACCTGGGGATGATACTAATTTTCAAGATGCAGCTTTGCCCTATATTAACCTAGAAACAGACCAAAAAATATTCTGGATGAAAGTCTCCAGCCAACTATTAATGTGCAATGAGATCATTATTGATAGAAAAGACGTTCTAATGCAACGCTTGCTAGGGAATTCTAAAAATTGGAAGTCCAGACATGTTTAAAGTTGCCAAGGTTTAGAAACAGTGCTCTAGTGTATGGGCAAGCCACTTTCAGATTGATATGACCTGTTTATGTTTTTCTTATTAGAATTAGCTTTATTAACTTAAATTGGCTGCAAAGTGGTCATTTAGGAATCTACTATAACAGGAGTAATTTGCGACGATATGTTGTCATCACGTGATGTACCACAATTCCCCCCCTTTCACTAAACTGGGGTTGGCATGGCCAGTGCATGACATATCTGGCCCGTGGGCCACAAGTTTGACACCTCTGTACTATAAGAAGCCACATATACAAATACCAGTCAGGTAGGAGCCATGAAAGCTGTTGTTTTAAATACAGATTCCCCCCCCCCTGCTCTATAGCAAATCACTCAAGGATCTATCTGCAGATCCTAATCTACTCCTGCCCATCTTTGCCGAATTTCACGTGTTTTTCATATAGCTTTACTTAGTGCAAGACAAGAAGTAATGGATGGAAACTAATCAAGGAGAGACGCACCCTAGAACTAAAAATAAATTTCCTAATGATGAGGACAATTAATCAGTGGAAGGGCGTGCCTTCAGAAGCTGTGGGTGATCTATCACTGGAGGCTTTTAAGAAGAGACTGGACAGCTACACATCTGGAATGGTATAAGGCAGTGATGGCGAACCTTTTAGAGACCAAACTGCAACCCAAATCGCACTTATTTAACACAAAGTACCAAAGCACCTTCCACTGGCCACCCTCCCTTGCTGCCCCCTCCTCTGCACTTCTCCTGAGCACGTCACCCCTGCTTCCCAGTTCCAATTCCATTGGGAAACCACTTTCCCCCTCCTTCCCCCAAAGGGGGTAAGGAAAGACTAGGGGAGAAGGGGCCTTCTTTCCACTTCCAACCTGCAGAGCCTCCAGCGTTCGCCTCCAATTTCATTAAAAAGGGTCGCTGGAATGGATCTCATTAAACCCTGGTATGTACATTCCAACCACTTTTTTGCAATAGAAACCTCCAGAGGGAACTTGGCAGGGTGAGTGCAGGGGTCCTCAAATGGAATGGGGGAGGGTGGTGTGAAGAGTTATACACAAAGTCTGCTGTTGGCCAGAAAGCAAAAGGCGTGTTGAAGGCCCCCTCTGAATGCCAGGGGCTCCAGCTTGGCGCTGGGTGAGAGGGACACAGGGTTCCAGATGGATGTGTCCACCACAGCCAATGGTGCACTACTAAGAGAGGTAGCTGATGAGGCCAGCCCTGATGCTGTGCCCCAGTGGTGAGTTCTGGATCCTGTTCCAACTGCTTTGGTTGGAATGGGCCCAGCGTCACCCACATGGATGCACCCAGCTGCTTGGCAGAGTGTCGCGGAGGTGCCATACGTACCATGCGCATGCGTAGAAGCATCAAAGGTTTAAAGGACAGGTAAGGAGCTCAGGCAGGCAGGTGGGCCCTCCGGAGCACCGTACCAGAATGGTATACTCTGGGAAGGTTCCGGTATGCCGGACCACCTACAACCTACCACTGCTGTGCCACCTGCACCCTCCAGGTTGCTCAAGGCTGCTCCGCCTGTTACTGGACCTGAAGAATTGGAGCTGGATGAAGAGGAAACCAAGCAGGAGATGGCAGGCAGCATGAATTGCTTTTGGAGCCAGATCTCTCTCACATTGAAGAAGACTTCTTGGCCTGCCGGCTCTTGGCACCACTGCCACTCTACTGCTGCTGTTGGCTCTTGGCATGGCAATGGCGCATGTGCCCACAGAGAGGGCTTCGAGTGCCCCCTCTGGCACACATGTCATAGTGTTAAATCGGTGAGAAGCAGCAGGCGAGAGGCACGAGTGAGTTTCAGCACTTTTTATTCCAAGACTAAGATGGGCTGCCAGAGCTCGCCTTTTAAGGAGTTCCAGTAGACCAGCCGGCCAATGACAGTTGTTTAAACTTCCCAGGGTTTGGGCAACCAATCCCCAGTGAGCATGTGAAAACATGCAAATTAAGGAGCTCTGGCAGTCCAGCCAGCCAATGACAGTTGTTTAAACTTCCTGGGGTTTGGGCAATCAATCCCCGGTGAGCATATAAAAACATGTAAATTTAACAATGTATGTCCGTACGTAACATATAGGTTCTCCACCACTGGTATAGGGTCTCCTTTGTGAGCAGGGGTTTGGACTAGAAGAACTCCAAGATCACTTCTGACTCGATTATTCTGTGTTCTGAAAGTTATCAAAGTCTGCATGAGGTATTCAGGTTAGATGCACTGATTTTTCTACCATCAGTAAACTTTGGAAGTCGCAAATAAATGTAGCATACTTGAAATTGTCTGCATTACAGCCATGTATGCTCTCTCCTTCACATGGATTTATAATAAATTCATATTGATTTTTTTTGTGCAGCTGCTGAAAATATACTTCATCCTAGACATTTCATAGTACTTCAATTATTATCTGTCCATGTATAGGAGTAATAACCGGTTGGGGTTTTTGTTTTTGGTCCTCTTTAGAAACATTCTTATCAAGGACTCAATGGCTACACACATTAGTCATAGCTCAAACCAACCCAAAAAGTCTGGGAAAGCATTTGTAACCAGAAGAGTGATCAGGTTAATGGTGGTACCAGAGGAGAATTCTCCTATGACCTAAATTAAAACCAAAACCAGTAAAGAAAAATGGGTAGAAGAAATCCTAGGGAATAAAAGATTTACAAAATATGAAAGGAGGAGCCAATGTCACGATGTCACAACGTGCGGTCTTGATACTCTGAGACCGCTGTTGACACTTTTGCCGCTGGAGACCTAAACCATCCCGTAGAGACGGGGATCAGGAAGACGAAGCCTTGCTGGTCTAAGGGACATTGCAAAGTCCCTGACTGACCCAAGGAAAGCACTTCAAGCTGACGGTAATCAGGCAGCCCCCAGGCTGATGAAGTCGGGACGGCTCTGGAAGGAAGGAAGTGAAAAGAGAAAGTGAGTCCATCTGGTGAGGTATTTTTTCTATTTTGCGAAAGACTGCCCAAATAATTTTTTTTAAAGCCAAATTAGTTCCTTAAGCAAAAGAATTGAAATTAACCCATATTGGATTGCTTTGGAAAGCTTTTTTTCTTTGTAACTATTCTTTGTGGATTGAGGTGCTCACAACGTTTCTTATTTCTCCATTCTGATATCCAGAGGAAACTTGTTGGAAATTCATTGAGGTATTTTAAAAACTCTCTTTTCAAGTGTATATGCCTACTATAAAATATAGTGACATGGTGCTGTACAATATTTCAATACAGTTTTTCTTATAAAGTGGGTGGAAATTAACCCAAGAATCCCATTATAGCGTGGACAACTTTCAGATATAGAGTATGTAAACTGTCTCCCTATTATGTCATCACACTTTGCTATAGGTGGCTGTGAGTTCATTCAAGGCAGAAGGAGATGTGGGACTGTGTGGTCTTTGGTGCAGTTTCAGCTTGTAGACATTTTTTTTTGCCAAAATGGGTAACACTATCAGTGCTAGGTAACATCATCAGGCATTGACGATGTTATCTAGTTTGGTGATGAAACGTTTGAAAGAAAATCACCAGCTGAGAGATACAGTTTTAACCCTGAACTATAAATATTTTATAGTTGGAGATAGAAGGCAGGAGTAATGTTGGCTTCCACCTTCCATTGAGGAAAGGAAACAATGGGATGTGTTACAAGATGTGCTGCAGTACTTCAAATGCTCTTCAGAATCCTTATCCACTAAGAGTCCAAGAAAGAAAAGAAGGAAAGAGCAAATTATTTATTCAGTAAAAAACAAGGAGAGTAGATGTGGTGCTTTCAATATTTAACAATAACATTGTTCTCACAGCTGGAGTTAACATCATTGTATCTACTTGTTCTTATAGTCCACAACAGAATATCTTTATTCCTACAACAAGGACCTGAATTGCTTTGGTTCTCCTTCATTGCCAAAGCAAAGATTTTATAGCCATTTAAACACATTTGCATAATGATCAGCCCTCTGAGATTAAAGCAATTTTGTAAAAGAAACTGGGAGTTGATTATATGCTAAGAATTGTCCTGGTTTTCAAAATGATACCAAAGGTAAGCATGTTTTTTGGAGGAGACTTTGAAACCAAGGGCATGTAAATTGCACTTGGGCATCTTTTGAAGTGCAAATGGTTCCTCTAGACAGACATTTCTAAGGACTCTGAATGGGGAGTCATCAGTAACTAAAGGAGGGAAAGAGGAAAAATCTAATGTTTGCCCGCCAAATTTAGTCCTCAGGATCAGGAAGGGGCTATTTTTCCATCCCCAGAGGCCTATATAATTCTTCCATGACAGAAATGCTTTATAACCCGACTTGATTTCCCACAGGAAAGAGCTGGAGCGTAAACAGATGCCTATTTGAATTCAGTTCAATTTTGTGGCCTTTGTTTACAAGCAAAATGAGTTGTTTATCTTCTCTATTTCCCATCTGGAACAGATTCCAGTCCTGACAAAATTCCTGTGTGTTCAAAGCTCACTTTAAGAAAGACAGGAAGATGCAGAAAATGCTAAGCATTGATGACAACCAACCCTTAAAAAATCCCAGTGATGTCATTTTGCAAGTTTGTAAAAAATGCAACTTAAGATATTAACTTGGCTGACTTTAGAATCAATAGTTTTACCCAGCATCGTTATGAGCAAAATATTACATGCACTCCATGCTTATTATATGCGAGTGCTTTTTGAGCCCAACCCTGGAAGTGATCTGAGTGTGATGTAGAATAGTCATATATGCATAATTGCACATAGATTTGACAATATTTTTTCTTAGCATTCATGATTGCAAGTAATTATATAATTTGAAGAAATATGCACATTTTTCTTTGTGCTGATGGAAAAAGGCAGATTTTAAGTGAGCTGTATTTTAGTTTGTGGTAAGCATGAATTAGGAAACTTCAGTGTAAACTGAAATAATTTTCCTCTTTCTCTACTTTATATCACTTCATAGATTAATCAGACTTGCCTTTTGAAATATAAGACAAAGATGAGACATGACAGAAACAAGCACATGTGTTGTTGGAAAATAATGCCTTTTCTTTTCTTTCAAATTTCAAATCCTGGGTGAAAAGTTCAGGGGGCTAATTAATCTACTTTTCATCTTTGGAACTATGACATGCTGCAGCTTTGTCATGCAGGGTCTAAATAGCATGGTATTTTTAGAAAGTCTAACAGCCCCTCCAGGCATCGAGCTCTGAAAAGAGTAGAAATATAGTACCAATTGAAGAAAAAATAAGTCATATTTAAAGACCAGTTAAAGCTGATGTTAAAGAAACATACTTTTCTAGGTTTCAGATTGACATCAATCTGGCGGTCGCTTTGGACTCGCAGTTCCTTCTCAAGAAGCAGGTGACAACTATGGCTAAGAGATTAATCTCCTGCACCAGTTGTGTTTGTTCATGGAAAGGAGGCTCTTCAGATGGTCATAGACACCTCATACATGGATTATTTGGGGCAACAAAGGTATGCCTATGTGACACCACTGCAAACTGCACTGATTGCCATTTCATCATTTATAAATCCCTCCATGGCATTGAGCCTAGTGTTTAAGAGATCACTTATCTGCAAGTTTTCTAACCATCTAGTAAGATTTGACAGACAGGGTACGGCTCAAATTGAGGAGTCGGCTGCTAGGGGTTTGCACGGATTCAGGTGATCTTCTAGCTAGGATTCTGTCCAGTTCAGTGAACCCCCAACTGGCTGGCCATGCCCACCCCTCCCCTTCCCTCCCACCCCTTCCCTCCCAGGAGTCTCTACTTGGCCCATTCATCTTGCCAGGTAAGTGCAAGGGCTCGGGGAGGGTGAAAAATGGGCCTACTGGAAGTCCCGGAAGTCCAGAAATGGGCCTGTTTCTGGCCTCCGGAGGACCTCCAGAGGCCAGGCGAAGCAGTTTTTGCCCTCCCAGAGGCTCGAAAGAAAGCCTCCAGAGCCTTGGGAGGGAGAAAAATGGGCCTCCTGGAAGTTCCGGAAGTCTGGAAATGGGCCTGTTTCTCACCTTCGGAGGGCTTCTGGAGCCCAGGGAAGCAGTTTTCGCCCTCCTGGAGGTTTGAGGAAAGCCTCTGGAGCCTGGGGAGGGTGAAAAAATGCCCCCTCTGTGGTGCAGGAAGCCAATTAGGCCACGCCCCTCATGGCCATGCCCATCCAGGGGTGTCCAGAGTTATTGAGAATGAGACGGCCTCTACATTGTATCTATATTTGTGAATGAATAAATATATGTTGTGACATGGATAAGCATGGAATTCATGGAGTCTACCGGTATTTTCTTTTCAAAACTTATATGCGTTCTTGGTGCAGATGTCCTTAGTACTGCTCTGCTTACGTTAATGAACATAGACAGTTTGGATGTCCATTTGAGATAGTGTGAGCCATTTCATAAAAAGTAAGAAAGTTTGTTTTAAACTGGCAACTACTTTGTTCAGTGCTGAAGAAAACCCTTCCATCTCTTCCTCCCATTAAACAAGAGGATGGTGGTCTGCGTCTATGTGTAGACTTTCGGGGTAAAAACGGAGTGTGCATAGAGCATATGTACCCACTGCCACTCATAAAGGATATGCTGGCCCATTTATCTGAGGGAGTGATTTTCACTAAGTTAGATCTGAGGGAGGCTTATTATTGTGTCAGGATCTGAGAAGGGGATGAGTGGAAGACAGCCTTTAACTGTCCCCTGGGGAGCTACCAATATCGGGTGATGCCATTCGGGTAACACAGGGCACCGGTGGTGTTCATGCAGTTAATAAACGAGGTACTGCATAAACATCTCTATAAAGGTGTACTCATTTACCTGGACCATATTTTGATTTACACGAAGACCATGGATCAGCATATAAAATTGGTAAGGGATGTTCTGACCAAATTGTTAAAAGCCCAATTGTACGTCAAAGTATCTAAATGTGGGCTTCCTGGGCAGGACTTACTGATGGTAGCAGCTAAACACAGCTGCTCCCATATTACCAGTGGCGTTACCTGTTAAGATGATCATCCATCAGACATCTGACAGACACCTTCCTCTTCGGGAAAAGAAGGGAAAGGAGAGAAGTTTTGTCAAGCAAATGCCTTTCTGATCTTTGCAGCTTTTGTGTCTGTGAAGAGAAGGGGGGCCAGCTGAAGGCAGAACTCTCCGCACTGGAAATCTCCGGCTGCCTTGCAGCCCCAAGTAAGCTTCCCTCCCACTCAGTTCAAAGATTGAATTACCTGATTCCAAAACGAGCAGAATTCATATGCGAGATCATTAATTGTCTATTTAAATCTAGCTTCTTTGCTACAAAATCCTCTTCCGTTACTTTACCTATTTAAAGAAGTGTCTAAAATGGCGACGAGCCAGTTGAATTGCTGACTAACATTGTTTATCTAATTATACAGAGTCTCAAAACTTCAAAGAAAGGGAGGGAATTTCGCCTCACAGTCGGCCAACAGATCTTTACTAATTAGTTTCACTTTTAAAGTTTTAAAAGACTCTTTGCTAATATAGAGACATTCCAAACAGAGGTGAATTTGCTGAACTGTTTCGTTACAATGCTAATTTTTTGAAACCTTCTGCAAACTTTCTGCAAAAAGGGAGGAACAGTCGGCTAGCAGTATCTTATTAATTAGTTTCACTTCTCTGAAGAGTTTACAAGACCTTCCTCTTATCAACTTTGCTAATATATATTCCTGATATAGAGAAGTCCAAAATGGCGCTGAATATGCCAAGCTGCTTTGTTACAATGCCCTTTTCTGAAACCTTTTGAAAAATCCTAAAGAACTAACAAAGGGGTGATTTAATACTTTTTTTTCTCGTAAGCTGCACAGCGGGCCAGTAGAGTTTGATTAATTGCTTGAAGATAAGACATAATGGCATCAAAATTAAATCTTGGGCCGAAACTTCCTCCTAGAAGCACATCCCCCATACCTGGCACAAAGTTGCAGCTTCCACCCTCTATGCCCCCTACTGGAGATTTGCTAACGAAAACTTTTTTGGGAAACTTTTAGAGAATTTAGAGAGCAGAATTTAGAGACTTTTAGAGAATTCAGAGAGGAGATAAAGAACGAGATAAAAGAGTTTAAGGCGGACTTATATGATAAACTTGATACTAGGATTGCCAAAATAAATGATGATATGCTGGGACTTGTAACTGTATTGACAGAACATGTTTCTGGAATTGAAGATAATCTAGAGGTTCTTAATGAAGCTAACACCAATTTGACATCCAAAACTGAGGTGGTGCAACAAAAAGTTGAAAACGCTGAAAAACAAATTATTATGATACAGTACAGGCAGATGGAGCTCGCATTAAGAGTCAGGGGGCTGCATGAGGACAAACAGGAGAACTTGAAACAGATTTCTTTAGAGGCTTTTGACCGTCTGGTGGGAAGACAGGGATCCAACTTTGACTGGCAGATCGATAAAATTTATTGCGTTAATTCTTGGGCGGCAAAACAGAAGCAACTCCCCCGAGATGTAGTTATATATTTCGCCACAAGAGAGTTCAGAAACATGATACTACAAGAGTCCTATAACACCAGGCTTCAAATTGGCGGACAGGATTTGATTGTCTTGAAAGAAATACCACCTCAAATGCTAAGAGCCAGGAGAGATTATGCTTTTCTAGTGGAAGAACTCAGAAACCGTCAGATACAGTATAGATGGGATGTGCCATTTGGTATTATAATTACATTTGACAAGCAAAGATATCGTCTTTGTATGGAAAGCTCGAGATTTCTATCACAATATTCTGAAGGTGGGACACCCTGCACCATCTGGATCTGGAGAAAGACCACAAGAAGGACAAGATAGACAGCAAACTACACAACTAGCAGACAAGACGCACCACCTCCCCTCCTGGAAGGGCAAGGTGTCATGGAACAAAGACCTAGCTGTATGATTACCAGACGAATGGAAAAACAAGCCACAATGCAACAACCTCAACAATCACTGGCCATTGATCAAGGAGTCACAGCAACAAGCTCAGAAGCCATGGGAGGAGCTAGGCCAAAGGTTAAACAGGCCATGCAGGAGGCTCTAAAAAAGCTTCAGGCAACCAGAGATGACAACTAAGAGTTTGACATGGAATGTCAATGGACTGAATTCTCCACAGAAGAGAAAGAAAATATTTCACTATCTTAAACAATTCAAGAATGATATAATTTGTCTGCAAGAAACTCATATCAAATCAACTGATCAAAAATATTTGTTTAACCCCAAACTTGGTCAACATTTTGTGACCTCTGCTACGGAAAAGAAAAATGGTATAGTTATATACTTAAGAAAAGACATTAAGGCTGAACTAATTGAAGCAGATCCCTTTGGAAGATATATCGCGCTAGACCTAATCTTAGAAGGGAAAAAGACATTACTTATGGGAATTTATGCTCCTAATCAACAGCAAGACGGATTCTATAGAAATCTTCATGCTAAATTAGTACAGTGGGACTATAGGTCTTGTATACTATTGTGTGACTGGAACGGCATGATTGACACTAAAAGAGATAAGAAGACCTCTCGCCCAAATACTAAAATGCGAGCTAAGTTACCCATACCTTTTTTTGACATGATGGACGACTTTGAATTGAGAGATATTTGGCGAGAAAGAAATGCAGAGGAATATGATTTCACCTTCTTTTCCGATAGACATCAATCCTTTTCGAGGATTGACTTTATATTAATCACTAATGATTTACTTTCTAAGGTGAAGAAGACAAAGATTGCGGCGAGGGTCCTTTCGGATCATAACCCAGTTTGGATGGAATTGGGAAGGACAGTACAGGCAAGAAGGTCTTGGAGGCTGAATGAAAACTTATTCAGATAAGAAAAGTACATTAATGATTGTAAAAAATTGTTATCTGAATACTTTGTTTTGAATATGAATAAGGGTACACCTATGGAATTTGTATGGGATGCAAGCAAAGCATATATGAGAGGAGTACTGATGAATATAAACAAAAACTAAAAGAATTGGAAGAGGAAATTAAAGGGAAAGAGTTGGAGTTAACATTGAGCCCAGGCGATACAAAGGTTAAGGAAGCAATTACCATATTAAAATCCCAATTTGATATGTTGATCTCTGACCAGGTAGCCACTGGTTTATTATATGCAAAACACAACACTTTTTGTAACGCAAATAAACCGGGCAGATGGTTAGCTTATCAGATTAGGAAAAAAAGGAAAATTCGAAATGTAACCAAATTGATTTATAGAGGGAAGGAGGTGTTTCAACAGGAGGAGATTCAAAAGGCATTTCGGGAATTTTTTACAGAATTGTATAAAGGGGACAAAATTAAGAGTTTAGATATAGACAAATACTTAGATAAAGAGAAAATACCCCTAGTTAGAGAAGAGTACAGGCAAAAGTTGAACCAACCAATAACCTCAGGGGAAATCTTGCAGGTAATTAAGCAACTAAAGTTAGGGAAAGCGCCAGGCACAGATGGCTTGACAGCGGTTTACTATAAAAATTTACAGTTAGAAATGGTAGAACCTCTTAGAGAACTATTTAATAAAATTCAAACGGAAGGTAAAGTGCCCCCATCTTGGAAGACAGCGTTTATATCTTTGATACCCAAAGAAGATCAAGATACTACCCAACCAAAAAATTATAGACCTATCTCATTACTTAATGTAGATTATAAAATCTTTACTAAAATACTAGCAAACAGGTTAATGTTGGTTATTCAACAATTGATGCACACTGACCAAACAGGTTTTATTCAAGTTATTCAAGATCGAGTTAACTGGCAATTTCTGTTGAAGATATTGCAAAAAATGCAGATAGGAGATAGCTTTTTACAGTCAATCAAAGCAATATACCAACAGCAAACAGCTCAAATCATCGTCAACGGAAGTTTAACAGACCCTTTTCAAATCGGAAAAGGTACAAGACAGGGCTGTCCTTTGTCCCCACTATTGTTCATTATAACTTTGGAAGTATTGTTGAATAAAATACGGGGCTTGGATGGTCTAAAAGTGATCAAGATTAGGCAGCAAGAATACAGAGTCCGCGCTTTTGCGGATGATTTGGTCATAATATTGGAACAACCGCAGGAATCTAGTATTGTTTTAATGAATATGATTAATCAATATGGTCAAGTGTCTGGTTTTAAAATAAATTTAGGAAAAACAAAAATATTAGCTATAAATATGAATACTAAACAAAAGGAAGAACTAGGAGGGATGCTAGGATGTGAGGTAGTCAAAAAATTCAAATATCTTGGGGTTAATATTTTAGCCTCAAACGGGAAATTATATAAGCACAATTATGAACCACTTTGGCGGAGTATACAGATAGAGATGAAAAAATGGGAGAAATTGCACTTATCCTTGCTGGGTAGGATAGCGGCAGTGAAAATGAACATCTTACCAAAAATTTTATTTCTTTTTCAAATGTTACCTATACTTAAAAAAGATGCGAATCTTTTAGAATGGCAGAAGGGTATCAACAAATTTGTATGGGCAGGAAAGAAGCCGAGGGTAAAGATGAAAATAATGCAAGATGTACGCCAGAGAAGAGGCTTGAAATTACCTAACCTAAAATTATATTATGATGCAGTGGTGCTATCCACAATTAGTGATTGGACCCATTTAACCAACGATAGAATACTGAATATCGAGGAACACGATCTGGTATATGGTTGGCATGCTTACTTGTTATTCAACAAAAAATTGGATAAGAATTTTAAAAGTCATATCTTAAGAAATGCTTTACTGTGGGTTTGGAAAAAATATCAATATAAACTAAATGACAAGTTACCCATGTGGGCAATTCCTAGACATGCAATTGAAAATATGAATATAGCACAAAAACAGGATAGAACCACCTACAGACAACTTCTCACTTTGGAAAGGGGGGTTCTACAACTAAAATCTTTAGAGGTATTGAAGTAGGAGAAGGTAGTTCAAACATGGTTCCAGTATGGCCAATTACAGGCCAGGTGGAAAATAGACCAAAAAACTGGTTTTATCCAAGTTGAGGATAATTTGTTTAAACAAATAAGAGATCAAAGTTTAATGCATATAAAGAGGATATATAATGTACTAATACAGATGGATTCGGAAACAGAACTAGTTAAAGATTGTATGATAAAGTGGGCTCAAAATATTGAAGAACCAATAATGTTGGACACATGGGAAAGAATATGGGTAAGAAATGTGAAATTCACACAAGCACAAAACCTGAGAGAAAATTTTTATAAGATGTTTTATAGATGGCATTTAGATCCTAAAAAGCTGGCTTCTATGTACCCGAATGTACAGCCTAAATGTTGGAGATGTGGTTCTCTCAATGCTACATATTTTCATATATGATGGACTTGTCAAAAGGTTAAGGCATTTTGGATAAAAATATGGTGGATCCTGCAAAACATCTTTAAAAGAAGGATAAAATTTACCCCCCAGTTGTTTTTACTGGGTATATGTATTGATTTTGCAGCAGCAGAGACTAATTTGGTTCTGTATTTAATAACGGCAGCAAGACTCTTGGTGGCGCAGTATTGGAAGAAGAAAGATTTACCTACAATTCAAGAATGGACTTTGAAAGTTATGAACTTAGCCGAAATGGCCAAAATCTCAGCATATCTTAAAGAACATTCAAACGAGAGATATAAACGAGACTGGAAAAAATGGATTGATTACATAAAAAGTAAATATGGGACTAAGAAACTCCAGATAGCTTATGCTTAGTATCAGTAATAATTTAAATTGTTTAAAATTTGGGTAACAGTAAGAAGCTGAGTTCAATGTAGAGATATTTTAGACTGTGATTGTTCAAAAGTTATACCACGTATGGTCTTTGGGAAGTCGGGGAGAGGGAAGGGAGGTGGGGATTTAAAGGGAGGGGGGAGGGGGGAAATACAATATGTGTTAAATTCCATGATTGTATTTGTATACTGTGGCTTTTCAATGTTAGTGCGAAAATAGAACAAACCGAATATACTGGAAGGTAATAGATACCGAAGGAAAGAGTCGAGTGAAAGAAGAAGGAGGGTGGAGAGGGTGAGAGAGAGGAGGAGGAGAAGGGAGGGAGGGAATGGAGAGGGAGTGATAGGGTTAAGGTTAGAAAGAAGGGGAGGGGAAGTAGGCGTAGAGGGGTGTGTGAGAAGGAAGAATGAAAGTTGGAGGGGGTTGAAAGAGGGTGTATGGTAGGCCAAGGTGGTATACTGGGTTTGTATTGTAGAGGGCATTTTCTATATAAGTGAGGGCCGTGTTTATTATTCAATGTTATATGCCCTGATTAAGCACAGTGAATATGTGATTGTATAGAATGAAAACATAATAAAAAAATATATATAAAGTGAAAAGGTTAAGGCATTTTGGATAAAAATGTGGTGGATTATGCAAAATATTTTTAAAAGAAGGATAAAGTTTACTCCTCAGTTATTTTTACTAGGTATATGTACTGAATTTACAGCAGTAGAGACTAATTTGGTTCTGCATTTAATAACAGCAGCAAGACTGTTGGTGGCGCAATACTGGAAGAAGGAAGACTTGCCTACAACTCAAGAATGGACATTTCATATTTTTTTTCATTTTTCATTTTATTTAAATTTATAGGCCGCCCTTTTCCCTGAGGGGACTCAGGGCGGCTTACAATTAATGGGAAGGGAGTGTAGGACAAAACACAAGAAAGAAAAAAAAGTGTGAATAAAAAAAAATAAACCGATAAAACACAACATTCATTCAACATTCGGGAGGGGCGAGAGTAAGGTCTTATCCCCAGGCCTGACGGGATAGCCAGATCTTGAGGGCTGTGTGGAAGGCCTGGACGGTGGTGAGGGTACGAATCTCCATGGGGAGATCGTTCCAAAGCGTTGGAGCTGCAACCGAGAAGGCTCTCCTCCGCGTAGTCGCCAGTCGGCACTGACTGGCGGATGGAATTCGGAGGAGGCCTACTCTATGCGATCTGATGGGACGAAGGGAGGTAATTGGCAGAAGGCGGTCTCTCAAATAGTCAGATCCACTACCATGGAGAGCTTTATGAATGGTGAGTAGCACCTTGAAGCGCACCCGGAGATCAACAGGTAGCCAGCGCAGCTCACGGAGGATCGGTGTTATGTGGGCGAACCGTGGTGCGCCCACGATCACTCACACGGCCGTATTCTGGACTAGCTGAAGTCACCGGATGCTCTTCAAGGGCAGCCCCATGTAGAGCACATTGCAGTATTCCCGCCTAGAGATCACAAGGGCTCGAGTGACTGTTGTGAGGGCCTCCCGATTCAGGTAGGGCCGCAACTGGCGTACCAGGCGAACCTGGGCAAATGCCCCCCTGGTCACAGCTGACAAATGATGGTCAAAAGTCAGCTGTGGGTCCAGGAGGACTCCCAAGTTGCGGACCCTGTCTGAGGGGTATAAATTTTGACCCCCCAGCCTGAGTGATGGAACGTTGGCCAAATTGTTGGGAGGGAAGCACAACAGCCACTCGGTCTTGTCCGGGTTGAGTACCAGTTTGTTAGCTCTCATCCAGTCCTTAACGGCCTCAAGACCCCGGTTCATCACGTCCACCGCTTCATTGAGTTGGCACAGGGCGGACAGATACAACTGTGTATCGTCCGCGTATTGATGGTATTTTATCCCGTGCCTCCGAATGATCTCACCCAGCGGTTTCATGTATATGTTGAATAGTAGGGGGGATAAGACCGAGCCCTGCGGCATCCCATAAGTTAGGGGCCTCGGGGACGATCTCTGCCCCCCCACCAACACCGACTGCGACCTGTCCGAGAGGTAGGAGGAGAACCACTGCAAGACAGTGCCTCCCACTCCCACCTCCCGCAGTCGTCGCAGAAGGATACCATGGTCGATGGTATCGAAAGCCGCTGAGAGGTCAAGGAGAACCAGGATGGACCCATGGCCTCCATCTCTGGCTCTCCAGAGATCATCGGTCAATGCGACCAAAGCGGTTTCTGTGCTGTAACCGGGCCTGAAGCCGGACTGGAAGGGATCAAGATAGCTAGCTTCCTCCAAGGTACGCTGAAGCTGGAAGGCCACCACCTTCTCAACAACCTTCCCAACAAAGGGAAGGTTGGAGACTGGACGATAGTTATTAAGAATGGCTGGATCCAAGGATGGTTTCTTCAGGAGGGGTCTTACCACCGCTGCTTTGAGTGCGGCGGGGAAGTGCCCCTCCCAAAGGGAGGCAGTAACAACCGCCTGGATCCAGCCTCGTGTCACCTCACTGCTGTTGGCAACCAGCCAGGAGGGACACGGGTCCAGTATACAGGTGGAGGCGCTCACAGCTCGCATAGCCTTGTCCACATCCCCGAAGGCAACATCCTGAAACTCAACCCAGAGATGGTCTGCCAAGTTATTCCCCTGTGTCTCGGCTGGATCTGCGGGGGTGGAGTCCAAGTCCGACCGAAACCGAGCAACTTTGTCCGCCAAGAACTGGACATAATCCTCAGCCTTACCCTGTAAGGGGTCCCCTGTCTCCCTCCTATTTAGGAGGGAGCGGGTTATCCTAAACAGGGCGGCTGGGCGGGACTCGGCGGACGCAACCAAGGTGGCAATGTGTGTTCTTTTAGTTGTCCTTAGTGCCCGGATGTATTCCTTGGTGCATGCTGTCAGAAGTGCTCGGTTCGATTTGGACCTATTGGACCTCCACACGTGCTCTAGGTGTCTCCTCCGGCGCTTCATCTCCCGGAGCTCCTCAGTGAACCAAGGAGGCCTCCGGGATCCGCCGACCCGGAGGGGCCGTAGTGGCGCAATCCGGTCAAGAGACTCCGATGCTGCCGAGTGCCAGGCAGCAACAAGAGTCTCCGCCGAACTGTGGGCGAGAGTATCAGGAATATCCCCAAGCTCCGTCTGGAACCTTAGAGGGTCCATAAGTCGCCTGGGGCAGAACCACCTGGTCCGTTCCTCCTCCCTACGGTGGGGGTTTGGCCTCCGGAAGTCTAGCCTCAGTAGGCAGTGGTCTGACCACGACAGGGGTATGACCTCATTACCCCTCAGACCAAGATCACAAATCCACTGCTCCGAGAGGAATACGAGGTCGAGCGTGTGACCCGCTGAGTGGGTTGGGCCTCGAATTACCTGGGTCAAGCCCATGGCTGTCATGGAGGCCATGAACTCCTGCGCTCCATCAGAGTGTTCACCGAGCGAAGGCAAATTGAAGTCCCCCAGAACCATAAGTCTAGGGAACTCAATTGCCAGCTCGGCTACCGACTCGAGGAGCGAGGGGAGGGCTGCTGCAACGCAGTTGGGAGGCAGGTATGTTATCAGCAGACCCACTTGACCCTTGAGGTGCAGCTTCACCAGTAGGGACTCACACCCGACAAGCTCCGGAGCAGGGATCCTACGAGGTGCTAAAGACTCCCGGACAACAATAGCCACACCGCCACCCCTTCTCTGGGCTCTCGGCTGATGAAGCACCTGAAATCCGTCTGGGCACATCTCTACGAGGGGGACTCCTCCCTCCGTGCCCAGCCATGTCTCAGTAATACATGCCAGGTCTGCCCTCTCGTCTAAAATTAAGTCCCGGACGAGAGGAGCCTTGTGAACAACAGACCTGGCATTTAGCGACAGCAGCCTGAGACCAGGGTCCTGATTACTCGCGCCATCTGACCTTGGAGTGGGACTCATAGGGCCAGAAGGAGGGATCTCTGTGATGTAGCGAGCCCTCCTTCCCCGGTAATGGCCAGCCCTAAAGTCCCCGCCGTATCTGCCTCTCCCTGTTATGACCGCAATGCTCCAACCCTCTCCTGTGGGCGTAGTCCCCCCAACCACCCCAATGGCCCCCGCTTTCCCGGTTACAAACCTAGCCGAGATGGCTAAAATATCGGCATATCTTAAAGACCATTCAAATGAGAGATATAAACAAGACTGGAAAAAATGGATTGACTATATACAAAACAAATACGGGACTAAGAAATTACAGATAGCCTATGTTTAAGATTAGGAATAATCTAAACTGCTTAAAGTTAGTGCAACAGGAAGAAGCTGAGTTTAATGCAGAGATGTTATTAACTTCTTTTTTTTATTTCCTTTGTCTTAATATATTTTAGACTGTATTTGTTAAAAACCTATACTGTGTACGGGCTCTGGGAAGTCGGGGGGGAAGGGAGGTGGGGTGTTAGCGGGGAGGGGGGATATATAGTATGTGTTAGATTTTAAAGTAACGCGACTGCACTTGTATACTGTTGCTCTTTAATTTCACTATAAAAATAGGACAAGCTGAATATATTAATAGATAGTAGAAATACACCGAAGGGAGGAATAGAGGGATAGAAGAAAGAGGGGTAGAGAGGGTGGGAGTGAGGATGGGAGGGAGGGTGAGAAGGAAGGGAGGGAGTGTACTGGGAGAGAGGAGTGGTAGAGGAGGAGGGGAAGTAGGGTAGAGGGGAATGTTGAAGAGGTACATTGGGTTTCTATTTTGGGGGGTATTGTGTTTATTGTTTAATGTTATATGGCCCCGGTTATGCCCAGTATATAT